>NW_022728190.1:763802-814176 GCF_011630105.1 Anneissia japonica | reverse complement strand
GCCGCCTACGTTGGGCACGACTTCCGCCTCATTTTTACAATGCGAGAACTCTATCTTGTATTTCTAGTATCTTTGCCTATAGGGAATCTTCGGCTCCTTCAATAGTGAAAATAGTATAAAAAGAAGAGTAAAGTAAGGACCTAAACAGACTAATCAACAACAGCAAACTTAATATTTGAATTATCAGACAAGCTTAACCCACTGAGCATACAGAGCATTTTAAACCATTACATGGACGAGGAGTTGTGGCAAGAAATTTTTAAGGCCCTTGCTTGTGGAATTTTTTAAGCAACCTCAATTTCTTATGACAGTATTCAAACTTGAACTCATTTTGACAAGCTTCCTGTTTGCAATATCATAAAATATGATAACCGAGCTCCTTCAATTTGGGGTCAAGCCATAACAGTAAAGCTCCCATACTTATGTCCAATTAACCTAGGTTATGATAGGTATCATACCAGATCTGCCCTGATTTTTTCAATGACCTGTTTTAAAACAAACAAAAAAAATGTTAACACAATTCATATACCGTAAAACTTTGAATTGAAGCCCTGGCTTTCTTTTTTTGGTGAACTTTGGATGGGCTTCTTATCGAGATGGGCTTCTTTTCGAGATGGGCTTCTTTTCGAGGCTACTTTTGCAAAGTAAAGGGGGGGCGCTTCTTTTCAAAATGAATGCTGTAAATTTTATGAATTTGTAAAAAAGCCCACTGTAACATCAATCTGTATCATGGAGTGTATTTAACTAGCGTTAAATCACCTAAACTACTGTATAAACCAAGCCTGTATTTAATTTATTTTGTTTTCTGAAATTCATGTACAGTGTATGTAATGTACTATCTCGAAAAGAAGCCTATACTATCTTGAAAAGAAGCACTGGGCTTCTTTTCAAGGCTAATTTTGCAAACTAAAGAGGGAGGTCCAAATTGAGATGGGCTTCATCTTGAGATTAAGCCCACTGGACTTCAATTTGAGCACCATATTTACAAATATTTACCAAATACCAGGGTTATACTAACATTTCAAGAAATTTATATTTTTCAATATTAATGCTAAATCTACAATATGGTGTGTTTGAATATATATTTTTTAATTGTTATAAAGCTCTGTCAGACATTAAATTTTCTTTAACAAAAAAACTTGTGTATGCCCATATATAGTCATGATGTGCCCATATATAGTCATGATGTGCCCATATATAGTCATGATGTGCCCATATATGGTCATGATGTGCCTATATATGTTCATGATGTGATGTCATCATGACCATATTTAGGCATGTCTCATGTTTTTGTCAAATAATATTTGATAGTCTGGACACGGCTTAAGTGCTGCAGAGTTGATAATGTACTTCCCTTCTAGACATTAGATCATTTTTTTTAACTATCCAAAAAGTGACAGCTCAGTAAATTTTGTGGATGAACAGGGATATGAATAATAAGAAAAGACAAACTAAAACAATTCTAGTAAACGTGAGTAAAAATAATGACAATTTCCATCAAATTCTGGTCAAGAAAAGTTTAAAAACAAATTGTAGGATATATGTAAGTAGACATTCCAATATTATTTGGCTACATACATACCTGACAATGTCACCGAATGCCTGGAAAAGGGTTTTGGACTGGTACTCAATATGATGCTTGGCACATAATGATTTCACCAACGGTTGTACTTTGATGAAGTTATGACGAGGCATTGTGGGGAATAAGCTAAAATTGAATAAAAAATTCGATGAGAGCATCATAATTAAAACTAGAGTGATATTTTTCACTCTTGTATCCTTTTAAGGATAGAAATAGAATATAATTTAAAATATTGTTTTCTATTCAAGAAATAAATTTATAAATTATCATCGTAACAATAATTGTTATCATCACTATTTTCAACTTCATTATCACCATCCTTAATGGCATCATCCTCACCAAGGGCAGATCCAGAAAAACACCATCCCGGAAAGGGGGGGGGGGATGGGTGGCCTAGTTGACACTAAAATATAATCAATGGGTACACAAATTACAATCTTCATACAGGTTTCATGCAGCACTTTCCATACCACATTTGTCTCTCCCCTCTTCCTCTTTTCTTCTCTCTTCTCTACCCATGGATCAATCCCCTTGGATCTACCCCCTTATCATCACTATCCATGTTTCTTAAACTTACTGATGTTCGATCTGGTAGTTGAGATGTCCTGTAAACCAATCATTGAAAAATGAATGCTCCACATTACAGGTGGCCACAAGCTGAGAGGTCAGCCAATCAGAGTTCTGTTCCTTGTCCACCTGCATTGGGATATGGTTCATCTGAGTAACCCACACAAACCAATGACTTTCAAGAAATCTATAAAACAAAGTGTTTATGTTTTAATACTATATATGTAAATTAATAAAATAAGTAAAAAATATAATAATCAATTTATCATTCAATTAGTTTCCAACTTCCCCTACATAATTTTTTCTATTTATCATATTAAATTTTTTTTTTTTTTTTTTTTTTTCACATGTTTTTTGCTGCATAGGTATTACTCTGACAGCTTCACTTCCATACATGCTTAGGCTATATAAGTAAATATCTACAAAAAGGCACTAATTGCTACACATGCATATCCCAAATTATTAATATCAATATGCATATTATTTTAAAATGATGTGCATTTAACAGTAGAAGTCAAACCCATGTTCACTCTGTCAGATAAACTAGGTTTCTGATGACATGAACTACTGTATTCAATATTAATAGTGAAAAAGAAGCACTAAAATGTTCCTGCATTAAATGCATCGGCCAACTGGCATGCTGATTGCTAATAATTAATTAGTGCTGCACAAAATTACCTTACAAACATATAGAGTTTAAATGTTCCCCATGCTCCAAGTAATGGTGTATACATTGAAAACAGCAATGTAAAAAATATAGCTGCCATCCCAATATCCTTAAGGTTAAACAATATTAAAAATTAAGTAAGTAAAGCTCTGTCCAAACTATAAAGTCATATATGATAAATATGTATGATTTGCCCATATATGGGTATGATGATGTCATATCACTATGGATGGACATGACATCATGTAACAACAATAATTGAGCAAATCATAGGCATTTGCTACATACAATGTGATGTGGACAGAGCGCTATAGAACTGAAATTAATAAGGTTATTCAGCATAGCTAAAGCTCTGTCTGAACTATCAAGTCATATATGATAAATATGTATGATTTGCCCATATATGGGTATGATGATGTCATATCACACCCATATATGAATGGACATGATGATGTCGTATCACATCAATAAATGGGCAAGTTGTTGGCATTTTTCACACACAATGTGATGATGTGGACAGGTCTACTATATAACAAGGGCTGAAATGCTAATTTTGATCCTAAAGGCCAACCCAGACAGTGTTGTATGATACAGCCCAAGCGATTTGTTGCCCCATCGCGTCTGTGTAAGTTAAACACTGACGCAATAGGTTTGTGTTGGAGACAGTCGTGTTATAGAATATTAAACATTCTCACAATGAACTAAGACTGTCCCTGATGATAAATCGCATCCGGCTACATTGTATGAGGCCGTCTGAGTTTTATACTGGCAGTGCAATTTTAATTACTTATAGTACAAAAATAATGGTGGAATCTCAAAGACAAGAAACTAATCTACTGTATATATTATATAATAATATTCGCACTATAATATCAGAAATATATTTCTTACCACATATGTCCTTTTTCTAATCATGAATACTGCGTTTTCAAAATGAAAATATAGAGGAAGAAGTAAAGGAGGAAAAACTGTGAAAGAAAAATATAATTATGAATTTTAGTAAAAAACATATCAAATATATACTGATTGAAAAAAAATTATTTAAAAAACAATGGGGTTGTATTGGATTGGATATCTTTGATTTGAAATACACCAAGAAAAACTAATGGAAGTCTGAAGACCTATTTGCAGTGTTGAATTGGGCAGCGCACCTCATAATCCCTTACTCTTTTCTGAAGGTATAAGTATTTCCTTTACACATGCAGGCAAGTCATATTGCACTTACAATTTGTAAGTCTTATCTGGCAGACGGTGTGCTATGGAAACTCACATTTCAGTCCACTAGCTGTAACACGAGGAGAGCAATGATAGAACTGAACCAAGTACAAAAGGTCTTTAAGGATCCCATGGTTCAGCGCACAAACAGTGGCCACCACCAGCTTAACAAACTTATAAGATGCTCTCATAAATTTGATTCTTGTACATGAGAAATTCAACATTAAGATTTCTAGATATTATTACCAAAAAAAAAAGCTATACCATACAGTAGTAACGTATTAAATTTAAAACCTACTCAGAAAAAAGTAATTCTGCTGAAAATTATAAGGCAGGATTCCTCGTTTCTTTTTGGCCCACTGTACGGGGACATAGTCGCCAAGAACGAACAGGTACGGCATGTCAACATCCGGGTCTTTGGCAATCACGTTTGGTTTGGCATGGTGTTGGAAATGGCGGTAGTTCCACCAACAAGCTGATGCAGCTTTTATACCTCCCTGGACTATCTTGTGCCACACATGATTAGCAGACGACGTTTTGCAGACAGACAAATGACCAAAGTCATGCTGGAGCCAGCCAGCTTGGGCCTAAAGAATGTAGAATGTGTTTGAAAAAAATTGAATTAAAATTTTCACACTAATTTATATCATAAATAGAAAATTAATATTTTATAATGGTTTTCAGCAAAACACAAATAATTTAATATAATTGTACATTTGATTTCAAGATGTAAATGCCTCAAAATATGTTAAAAATTCCACTTTCAAGTTCTTAATCCTAGGCCTATCTTACCTGCGCTGTAGTCATCAAAATGGCCACAAATAAGTAGCTTGCCCAGCCAGATCCAAAGTAATGCATCCACAGCCAGGCTACAAGTTGCAAAATAACAATATGACTCAAGTGAGCAGCATAGAAGGGTAGGTTGGCTTCGAATAAACCCATGCCTTCAACTGTTTTTCTTAGTGCACGGAAATCTTCTGTAATAGGATCCTAAGTGATACATACAAAAGTAATATCAACAATTAAAATTAATATAAAAAACATCAAAATGTAAAAACAGACGTTTGTGTTATAACATTTTTTTTATTTCCTTCAATTTATCAAAATGCAGTACATATTGGTGTTTGGCACAAAATCTTTACAAAATCAAGGTGAGAAGACTAAACAAAAATTTAAAGTACTTACATTGTCTTGCTGGTCAGGTGCTAAGTGGCCAATTAGCAGGTGTTTTAGGAAATTCTTTGTCACTTCTTTATTTATGTGAAAGGCTGTATAAGCATCCTTAAATAGAAAATATGGAAACAGCAAAATAATGAAAGAAATTTTATAGAAATTTGATAAAAAGTTTTTTTCTAGTTTTGGAAATGAATAAATTGATTTCGTTTTCTTAATTTATTCTTATGAAAGCTTATATTGTACATATGAAAACAAAAGACTGGAAAAGAATCAATAATATGCAAAAACATGCACAAAATACAAGAAAGATAAATGACAAAATAAAAAAATTTCAAGATAGGACTACCAGCTGTGCATTTAGCATCTAATTTATGGGTGGGAATGCAATGTCACACATCAGTAAAACTAAAACCTGTACTCTGAGAAGAGAAAGCTCCCAAACTGCTCTAATAAGTATGAAAAGGACAGTATACCAGAAGGAACAGGAAACAAAAACTGTAAATGGATCACAGAAAATACAAAGTAATATAGTATGAAATACTGATAATGGCATAAAGACCTAAATAACGATGGAGTGGAATTTTGCGATAAGAACATATAAAAAGTCAATTAGAGTAGAAACAGAATGGCAACAGTAAAAACAGAATGGCAACCAGATGAACTGCTAATATGGAAAAGGATTTTCCATATAAATGGAGAGATGAATGTGTAATAATGTTGGTACTAATGATGATAATTGATAATATTATTTGATGAATATAATGATGATGTAGGGCCTAGATAGGCCTGCCTATAAAGTTGTGCACATTATTTTTTTAATTAAATTATTTAATATCTGTAAATATTGTTACTTACTATAATTAAAATATGTAATGGCTTATATAAATACTGATATAGTACTCCCTTTATTTAAGACTCCTCCTAATAATTACTAAAAGACTACCTCCAATGTGAATAAATTAAAAGACCCTTTTCCTGCATCTTAAAAAAATATTTCACCTTTTTTAGTACAATAATTAGTTTTTTTCTAATTAATTTAAGACTAAAGCTTCTAAAGACCAAGAAAAAAAACAAATAAACCAAGGTCTCAAAAGTTGTCTTTGAAGACATGTAGTAAGGCTTAGTCTCCTAAGTTTTGGATAGTGCTACCTAGCCTAGTCTAGGCCTACCCTGGATACCAAAACCACAACATCAACGGTTGCAAAAAGCAGATTACCGTTCCATCCTGCCCGGCAAAATGACGTATCACTCTCCTTCCTCCCGGATGTCTGTCAATCCATCGTGTTATATCATACACACTGTTATCTATAATTAACCATTTCTCATTGCTGTTGTTTCCATGTTGCTTTACCTCCTCCTTCGTAAAGGTTTTTCCCGTAGGCCTACCTGTTGAAGCCTCCTCTTTCCCGGTCATCATCCTCCGCTAGTACTTGGTTGGTAGGTATCGATGTCAATCGATCCTCTCTTTGCCTTGGCCCAAAGATACTAGAAATACAAGATAGAGTTCTCCACCGTACAAAAAAGGGTTCCATCGTGTTCCACCGAAATGCATGGTGGGAATACGAAAAATGGGACGCCCCCTACAGCTGGATCTAAATAAACTTGTGCCAAACTTTCGTTACCAAGTCGTCGCGTATTTTATTATCAATTTTCAACAAAGATACAGTACTAGATATAAAAACAAACTGGAATAGACACCCAGACAGTGACATCGGTGAATACATAACCTCCTTGGTGGCGGTAGAAATCGTTGCTATTATCCAAATAATACACAAAACAATTAAAGCATAATCATGAATCAGTAAAGAATAAACAATACAGCGCAGAATCGCATCGCCGGACGGACGCACTCTTAGTGAAAAAGTTTTCCTCCATTAGTGGAAAAGGAAGGGCGCCTTTTGCGTCTGGATATACTTAGCAACAGAAGGGCGCCCTGTACGTTGGGCACGAAGTATAGGAAACTTGCATGGTTAAAAAGAACGGCGCCGCCTACGTTGGGCACGACTTCCGCCTCATTTTTACAATGGTAGAACTCTATCTTGTATTTCTAGTATCTTTGCTTGGCCCTCGAGACCGCTCAAAGCCAGTGGGAGATTAGCTGATAGAGGGGGTATAACGTGGTTATGGTTATGGTTCCCGATCAAACACTGATCTACGGACGGTCGTCGATCAAACACCGTCTCATACGATTCCATGGAGAACACAAGGCGACAAGAAACATGCATTATTAGTCTCCCTGCTGTAGGCCTATCAGCATAGGATATTATTGCTATAATACCTCCATGGTATCACCAACCACCTTAAAGGCCTGTTTACGTTATGACGATAGCGATCAACGATAATAAGCTAAAAAGCAATTGTTTATAATATAGAGAATAAAAGAGATAAGAAAAGTTTCCAAACTAGCACGATTCGATAGCTATTTATCGTGTGTACGATAAAAAATAAAATAAAATCACGTCATAATCATGGGAAAACGATAAAATCGTTTTTATCACTACCATTTTATCGTTTCCGATGACTTAATGTCATTTGATTTGATTTGTGCAAATATTTTGTTATCGTATTTAGGCACGATAAATCATTATCGAATCGTGCTAGTGTGAAAACCTCTCTTATTTCTTTTTATTTATCAACAATTGCTTTTTATCGTTGATCGTTATCGGAATAGTGTAAACAGGCCTTTATCATCATCATAATCATCGTCATTATCAACATCGTCATCATCATCATTGTCATCACCAACAACATCTTATTGTATTTACTAAAATGAAAGTGAGATCTGTTACTCTAAACAAAAATACGTAAAACACCTGTTTTTTAAAATTCTAAGTGTATCCTTTATTTCAAAAAATTTGTAATATAAATAGATAAATAGTAAAATTGTTAGATACCTGTGTGCCCTGTATCAATATCAATCATATTGCACCTGTACTCCTAACGTAAAAAAGGACCAACAGTATGTTTTCTTTTTTTATTCACAAGAAATGTGGTACTTATTGCATAGAAAATTGATATTAAGTGGGCCGACTAAAATTTCCATGAACCAGTAAAGGTTGATGGTAGTAAATTTGTGATCAATCAAACAAAAGAATATACACTATAATTCATTTCTAAGGCCTATCGAATGCGATATCCAGATGGTGCAACGTGATTGGTTCGGACTTCGGACCCCACACATCTACCTGGTTCTGATGAGTAAAGCCAACCACCTAAGGACTCCAAAAGAGTAAGAGGGGTAGTATTCTTCACTCCTACTTATGTATTAGAAAGCTGAATGAGTACATTCGGTTTATCCAGTGTACCAGAACAACAACCCATCAGTTAAAGCGTGCACTCATCAGAGACCAATAATAAATAATATGATATTAACAATAGAACAATAAATGTACTCACTGGAGCGCAAAGTAATAATTTGTTTGTGACAGTTAAGAATTAAATTATTCTTTAAAAATCAATACTTCATTATTAATTTAATTCAATTATATCCCCGCAGCCCTTCACTCAATTAGTGAACAAAACTTGACTCTAAAGCAAGGTATTGTCAAGGTATCATTATACTTTTTGGCATGATGCGCTATTGTCTGGCTATTAATTATATTATTATTATATACTCCAAACTTAATAGCCAATTTCTTAAAGTAGGTGATAAATAAATCAATACCTTCGCTAAGCTAATTGGTGGGCTTTTGTTTCGTCTGCTGTTGTAGGTACCTTCAAAATAATAGTCTTTCTTTCGGAAGTCGAATAATCAAATGGAGTACAACCAGTATTATTTGGACAGTCTTCTAGCCATTGGTTGATAATCGTCTGTTTCGGCATTTCTTCTTCTGGTAATGATGGTGTATCTTTTATTTTAGACTCAGAAACACTATTTGATTGACTGTTCTCTTGTCTTCTTTGGCAATGGCGTCGCGAAAGTGCAGTCAAGCCAATAATCATGTTCCTGTCCCTTTTTACTAAAGATTTAACAAGTGGTTCAAACAGCGGTAAATTTCCAGATGTTGAATCCGATTTAAATTTTATCGTGATGTCCCTTTTTACTAAATCTTTTTTGCTGCTAAAATCCTCATTGTCATTAAATGTTTTAATCTTAACATCACTCGCTGAGTTACAATGAATTGCGCTGGATATACACTCGATTTGTGCATCATACGCAGAAGAGCTGCGTGTGTGTGGCATTACTGATCGAAGGCCATGACGAACTCTCAAACCAGATGTTCTCAGAGAAATAGGGTAAAACCCCTGTGGAGATGTTGGCTTACAATAAAAATAGGAATCGAGTGATATTGTGCCACCGTTGCTCCTGTTTGTATTTGCGGATGCTTGAATGCTTTTCTCTGTTTTTATATTTGGATCACGTGGGCTTGTTTTTGGTCTTGGAAGCGCAGAATGCCCAATTGCAGAGAGTGTTTCATCTGCATATTTTTTCATTGGTCTTTTGTAGAATAAAGAGGGAGCATCAACTGAAGATGTTTCCGGTCTTTTAACAACATTCTCTGCTGATTTGTTTATTGTATGTTCTGCTTCCTTTCTTCCTTCTGTGTAATCTATATCCTGTGTAGTGTGCATAAGATGTATCACCTTTGGTAAGCCTTTAACTGAGAACGTCATCTGTTCTTTGATCGACGGCAATGATCCCGAGGAAGCCGATCCATGTGAACGTTGAGCAAGTTGAGGTGCTAAGTAAAGATGCTTGCTCGGTTGAGGTGTCTTCGGTGACGCGCTGCTCGTTTGAGGAAGCCGAGGACTTATGCCGTCTCCAAGAATGCAAAATTCTATATTAAAGTATCACCAAGAAAAATGTCAACTAGGTAGACCTAACCAAAAGGTTCAAAATGTTTCTGAAAGTTAATAATTCTAGGTAATCATTTATGGCTTGTTTTGACTTTATTGGTACAGTAGGCTATACCAGTACCTTAATATATAGTTTGATTTTGTTTATTACCACAATGCCTAGTAGTAGGCCTAAAACAACTTTTGCATTAAGGTGCATGTTATTCAATCAATGAGGTACCCGTATTTAAGGCCTACCCTCATGATCGAAAATCCTTTAAAAATCTAAGCATCCAGTTAACCAAACAAGAGAAGTCACTTTAATCTGACAATTTTGTAAGACTTACCACTTATTTCGTGCGTTTCAATTTTGAAAACCATAGTAAGCTTATGAATCCCGAAGCAGACGGACGAGGAAAGAAGTAGAAACCCCGCGCCTGAGTTGTCTCTGTTAATGCGCCTTCGCACCTAGTAACACTAACTATATCGATAGCTAATAATTAGACAAATGGACAAAGATCGATAATGCGCGACAACGAAGTTTTTCAACGGGACAAAAGACAGCGTATCAACTATTAAACACATGCAGTGAGGTGCACAAAAGGCAGAACATGTGAATGTTTGGCTGACTCAATGATCGATTTTTAGCAGATCAAGGATACTGTATTGCTTTATTATTTCTTCAAAGAATATATGTCGTACAAATATAGCAATTTATCATCATATACAGTACCAGCAAAGAGTAGCCTTTAGAATTGTACTTTGGTACCAGTGACATGGTTTAAAAGAAACATAAATATATTATGAGGGGATTGTCCATATTTAATCTATTAAGATGATGCAGAAACTGTAGCCTAGTAATTAAACAATCTTCAACTTGATTGATATCGGGCACCAAGGTCAAAGCTAATCACACCATTGTTCTAACAAAGAAGAAACATGAACTGGCAATGTAACAACAGCAAAATCTCGGTGTGCACAACAAATTATGTTCACTTGTCTGTAGTGTATTAATTCAAATTAGGATTTCTTATCTTTGTCATTAACTTAAGCTTTGACGTTGACGTTGAAATTCAAACGTCTTTACCATAGCCAAGATTTGATGTTATGTTTACTTGAATACCTATAATCTTATTGCGAAAGGTACCCCGTCTTTCAACTTGAGGCCCTGAAGTTGAAAGACGGGGTACAGGTCTTTAAACGGGTGTCGTATTTTTGCCGTCCAATCATAGGGTTCAAAGATTGTTTTCTTTTACTAAAAAACTTGAGTCTATTATTTGAGCGAAGGATGAAACACATTGTTATAATTCAATAGGCCTACAGGTGGCGCGGTGCAGTGTATGAACTTCATAAAATAAGCTGAATTTATTCTTCCTTCAAATTATGAATAATATCACAGAAGAAATAGCAACCATGATGTTAGTTATAAACAGTCATTTTTATAGGTCAATGATACTAGTGTCAACTTCATCGAAACTCGATTGATCGTTCACATCGTGTAACCATCTAATAATTCTTGCAGTTGTTTTATTATCACAATAGCTTCTCAACACGTTATTGTCTGGTCGCAGTATAAGTGGAGGTATGTCTGAAGCAGATTCAGTTAAGACATTTTTTGTCTTTGATTTTTCTTTTTTATTAGTTCCAGTCATAGATCTGTTCTTCTTTCCAGTAGTTACGTTATCATTGCGATAAACAGTTTTTCCCAATCGTGTGTAGGAAACGATGGAACCTCTTTTCGATTGTCTAGCTTCTTCTGATCGTCGCGGTATACCATTGGCAGATTTTAAACTCCTTCGAGAAAGAGTAACTTTGATGATATTTGATATCGGTCTACTAGCACACGGGCTTGTTTGTTCCGACTTCGGAGTTACGTTTCTTGCCAATAAATTTGCGTTTCTGGATTGTGTGACTTTACGTCGTGAATTTACCATGGGGCTATCACTCATAGTAAGATATTTTGGTCGCCTTACCATTAATTTACTGTCTCTGATTATCATGGCGTTCTGCTGATTTTTGGTAAGATGGCTATGAATCGGTTGCAGTTGACATTGCTCCCCGCTCCAATCTTGGTGACATTTCGTCTGTACACTATAGTCGACGCTTTTTGTCCTAGAAAATTTGCATGACTTTCCCGTTTTGCCGTTTTCATTCATATTAATAAAATAGTTTTCAAGATGCGTTTCAAAACACTGAGGTAAATCTGATTCCGTTACAAACGGTTTGCTTTTCTACAGTAATGCGGTGAATATGGGAGGTCATTTAATCTCCGGTCCTTACGTTTACAATCCGTTTTCCTCTCTGCATGTTTACATGTTTGAAGAGTCTAATCAACCTTTTTTGTCCATTGTTTGAATTTATCTGAAATTACAAAATAAATTTGCCGAACTTTGTTGCTACCCACATAATGTTGAATTCTGAAAAGGATAAGTTTATTGAGTCCTTTCACATGACAAATAACCAACGGTCCTACGTAGCTAATTACCTTTACTACCAGTCATCTACATAAAAATATTTCGAAATTAGAACGAAGATCTAAAAAAATTAAACTATAGAAAACATTATGATTGATACAAACATATCACCAAACAATCAGCTTATATGGGCCTATATCCAAATCCAGTGGGGAACTAATTCATCAACGCACATACACGCAAGGAACTGGGAAAAAAGAGTTTTATATCTATGACGTGTTTAAAGGATGTACTATTATAGATCTTTGCTGCTAGGGGTCATTTAGGCCTAATAATACTTGGTCTCATATCCCAAGACACAAAGCGTTGGCAAAGAACCAACAGATTAAATAGTCCTACAAAGTAAATACTGGTATTGTAAGCGTGCCTGAGTATATGCCTAACCATAATAGACCCAAAGAAATACAACTGAAATAAAATGAATATATATAGGCCTGATGATGACATAATTAATGTCGACATATTGAATCCCGATAATAATAATAATAATAATAATATAAGGTATATATAGCACTCATGGTATAAAATACCAAACAGCCAAACAGGGCATGACCCGTATACTTTATGTTTATTTTTCTAATTATATGTGTTTCAAAACGGTGAGAGATAGAGATTGTGGAGAGAGCACAGGGCAATCTACTGTATATCGACCATTCACGAAAAGAGGCTCATTGGCTGGAATAAATACTGTTTTGTACCAAGTTAGTTGACAAGACAAGCGTCCGGCCCTCAGCCTTGGTGGCATAGGACAGAAAAGAGATGACCAAGGCGACGAAAGAACTTTGTGAAAATAGGTTGCCAGAATTCGACGGGCCTGGAACGAACAGCTTGCAAATTGTTTTCATCAATCAAATATCTATTCAATTTTTGTTTTTGGTAATGGATTCATGAAGTACGGTGTGTTGAGCTACAAAGACAACCAGCTATAGTATTGCAGAAATTCATGAATATATAGACAGGCCACCAAGCCACATTTTAAAAACCATTTTCAAAAGAAGGCTATAGGTTTTATAACTTACTGATCCTGGCATATATTGTCAAAGCTAAGCCTTGTTTTACATTATTTTCTCAGTCAACAAAATAAATACCTATACTGCTATAACAAATTCAGTTTAAATTTTAGTGACTTTAACGATCCTGATATGAATAGTAACGGTTTTCTAATGTCATTCCTAACATTTCTAAACTGTTGCAGAAAGACTACGGTTTTATATGCAAACATTTAAAACCAACCATTGATTATATGAAATACGGTACTGATATAAATAATTATATTAAATTGTATATTCTTCCGACCATGCCGTATTTTATTGATAGCGAGACAGCTCCTCCAATTAACACCTCGGATTTTTGTCATGTCGGAGCAATATCCACAATGCATTAAATTTTGAGTTTACCTTAGCTGCTGCACCACTTGACTAGTACGACCGCTGCCGATTTGTTCTGTACTGTTTATTAACATCCCTTCTTTGAATGAACTTGAAAATAGTTTACATTTACACACTTTGTTGTTTTCTTTCGATTTGTTTACTCTATATAGACTTCAGCAACACTTTACTGGAGAAAACCAATATTTCGACCTATCCTCAGGTCTTTATCAAGGTACATGAAAAAAACTAGCAAAAAGTGGACTCATATAACCACTGTAGTGGGAGGAGTTAAATAATAACAATGCGGATTATAATGAGAGTAATTAAAATCGGGTAGGCCTATACCATAGAGAAAATAGAACAGATGGCCTATACATTGATAGTAATAAACAGTTTGTAATGAGAACGGAGATTAATAGTCTTTCCCACATTATGCCGACAGTATAATAAACAGACTATAGTATATTGACCAAAATACCAAAAAAAAAAAAAGGAAAGGAAATAGAGAAACATAGCATAACATTTAGGCCACAATGGACGCAAGTATGTAAAATAAAAAATATATAATGTTAAGAGCGAGGTAAATAAATAAAATAGTCAAAGTGATTAATTATTTAAATATTTACCGTACTGCTTTTATATTGTGATTCCCCCAATCTTTTTACTATTGAATTTGTATGTTCTACTATTTTTATTATTATTATTATTATTATTAGTATTAGTATTAGTATTAGTATTATTATTATTATTATTATTATTATTATTATTATTATTATTATTATTATTATTATTATTATTATTATTATTATTATTATTATTATTATTAATGTTGTTCTTCTTTCGCGCTTTTTATTTCTATGACAATTTAGGCTCATTTTCACCGTATTTATCGTTGTACACTTCCATGTTTATAATTGGTTTGATGTAGTGCCACATTGGAATTCAGTTTACTTCTTAATGAAAACTTTCATAGATTATCCTTGCATCATCTTTTATTGTAATATTTTTTTGTCCTGCCTTGTGCGATAAATATGATAAACAGTTTCATTAGACTCAATTCTTGCTTATGTTAACCACATGCTTACCTAAGATTATACTGACACTAGTTTCAAATCACGGTCAAGTAGTTAAAAATCACCTAAAATCACCTTATTTTGCAAATTGGAGCCCCTCAACGGATCATCGACCCCCTCCCCCCACCACTTCACCTTCGCGCCCCATCAGGCCCCACCCCCATTTCAAGACATCTAGATACGCCACTGACTTACATGGCCAGATGAATGATAATACTCAATCGATATGCCACCAAATCGTAACCAGTCGACGCAACTGCCAAAAAACTATTTTTGGCAGCGAACTACCAATAAACAATCAATGAACTACCGGGTTTCTGGGTTGATTTGCAAGGTACTAGGCATGGCTCAACTACTTTTTATTTAGGGGTTAATTGGTAGAAATCGCACACAAATCATACGACGTCACTGACAACACCAGGGACGGCAACTCGATTTTGAGATTAATTTTCCGAATAAAGTTATACTAAATAACTTCTAATGACGAACTATTGTCTCCAGTTTTTTTTGGTCATTCAACTGTCATTTTATTTCTTTTTTCGGTAATATTACCATTCTCAATAATCTATAAAACACCCACATAACAAAGTCACGTTAGATCGATCTGTGGGGACGCCGTGACGCCGGATGGGTCAATTTTCGTCGGAAGGTATCAAGATGATAAATAGTTTCATTGGAATCAATTCTTGCTTATGTTAACCATATGCTTACCTCAGATTATACTGGCACTGGTTTCAAATTACGGTGTTAAGTAGTTAAAAATCACCTAAAATCACCTTAGTTTGCAAATTAGCGCCCCTCAACTGATCATCGAGCCCCCTCCCACTTCACCTTCGCGCCCCAACCCATCAGACTCCCATTTCAAGACATCTAGATACGCCACTGACTTACATGGCCAGATGAATGAAAATACTCAATCGATGTGCCACGAAATCGTAACCAGCATTCATCATGCCCCTCACGATGTCACCGGGGACGCAAATGCCAAAAACCTATTTTTGGCAGCGAAGGGGCGCTACCAACAAAACAATCAACAAACTACCGGGTTTCTGGGTTGATTTACAATGTACTACATGGCTCAACTATTTTTTACTTAGGGGTAATTGGTAAAAATAGCACACAAATCATATGACATCAGTGACAACGCCGGGGACGGCAACTCGATTTTGAGATTAATTTTCCGAATAAAGTTATACTATATAACTTTTAATGACTATTGTCTTCAGTTGTCTTTGTTGGTCATTCAACTGTCATTTTAACCATTTTTTCGGTGATATTACCATTCTCAATAATCTATAAAACACCCACATAACAACGTCACGTTAGATCGATCGGTGGGGACGCCGTGGTGACGCCGGTAGGGTCAATTTTCGTCGGAAGGTATCAAAATGATAAACAGTTTCATTGGGCTAAATTCTTGCTTATGTTAACCACATGCTTACCTAAGATTATACTGACACTGGTTTCAAATTAAATAACTGACAACTTTGGTTTGTATCATATCTGTGTTGACTACGTCGCCGAACGATGGCAGCAAACCAAAAACGAAATACATCATACAATACATTGTACAGTACATACAATAGCTTGTTATGGCATGTGTAATTTACTGGATGAGTTCTCATTGGTATAAAACAACGTCGTAAATACAAGTGCATATACTGTTTTCTTCGTTTTTTTTATTATATTTTTTCCTCTGCAATTTTAGGCGATTGTATAACCGCAATCATTTATGTACAGTATACAATTTTATAACAATAACTATAATGATTAGTCTACGCCCTCGGCTTAGACTCTCATAGGCCTAGGCCTAGTAGCCTAGCAGTATTTTATTTAGCCATTTTGCCAATTACCATACAGTTTGTCATTTTGGAAGCGTTGCCGTTTTGACTTATTGCCGTTTTGGTCTTGCCGTTTTGTTGACTAATTGCCGTTTTGGTCCATTGCCGTTCTGGTCTAAAATTGTTGCTGTTTTGGTTTTTTGCCGTTTTGGTCATTGCCGCTTTGACTATTGCCGTTTTGGTTTTTTGCCGTTTTGACCTGTTCCCAAAACGTAGATAGAAACTCCACTAACAGGTTGGAGAAAAACATATAATCTTAGTGCAGTACCTGAACGTTCAATTTCTCCCCTCCTTCGTTTATGGAGTTCCACAATCTAATTTAACGAAAACAATAACATACTTAATTAGGCCATTTTTTAAATAACTTCTCTGAAGGTAAGAAAGTATAATACATACTCGTGTTGGGATTCAATATTTCGACATTAATTATGTCATCATTATGATGACATAATTAATGTCGAAATATGATGACATAATTAATGTTGAAATATTGAATCCCAACACGATGGCGTGTATTTCAATGCTTGGAGTATGTATTATACTTTCTTATCTGAGATTAATCAGTGGAGCTTTCGGTTTTTCTCTAAAAGGTTAACTACAGAATTTACAGTACACTATAGTCAATGTGTTGTAGGTTGTAAAAACTCTATTGAATAAAAAAAATTCGAATAATAAAATCTTTCGCTTGACATTATGAATTAGTCATTTGTTAAACAAAATGATAGGCTATGTCAAGTGTTATATTGCACAGTGGCGGATTCAAGGGGGAGCCCAGTCACAGCACGGGTCCTCAACCTCCTATTTTTTTTATTATAAAAAAATTGGAGAAAACAGACAAAATTGTATTCAACTTTTAATCTGAGAGTGCCATTTCCGGCCATCTAGAGGTGCCATAATCCTATTTTTTGAGCAAGACCCTCCATGGGTCCCCTCTATTTCGACTTCATGGACCCGCCACAGTTGTATCATTTCCAGGCTACTATAGAAGGGCAATTGTATCCATCGGGGGAAAAGTGAAGTTTCGTCGGGGAATACCCATATCAAGGATACCCCTCATGATAAATAATTCATTGAGATCGTGGAAGCAATTTCGACTTCGACTTTGTTCGGAAATCAGGCGGATTTAAGGGGGAGGGGCATAAATTGTTCAATTTTTTTTTTAATGGAGATAGATATAAAGAAAATTATATTCAAATTTTAAGTCTGAGAGCACCCGGCCATCTAGAGGTGCCATAATCACAAATTTTCTTACCTCACCCCCAACCATGATGGGACTCAGGTGATACAGATCCCCCATCTGCGAAAGTACCCAGTGGCGGATTCAAGGGGTCCCAGCCGGCCCCAGCCCCTAAATTGTTTAATCTTTAAGAAAACAAAATGAAGATATACGGTAGGCCTTAAGAAAATTAAATTCCAATTTTATGTCTGGAAGTGCAATTTCTGGCCATTAGAGGTCCCATAATCGCTAATTTTCTGATTGGCTGAGGTAGTATATATCCTCCAATAGAAGAGAATGCCTGGATCCGCTACTGGAAATTACAACAATTATGAAGTCATATTACAGTAGCTTGATGCCCGGTAAAATAACTAATAAAATTCACCTGACTTCGCCCCCTGGGCCCCCACAGGGGTCCATAACGGGCCCCAGCCTAGAGGCTCGCTTCGCTCGTATACTGGACCTTATGAAGTTCCCCCCTCCCCCCACTTTCAAAAACTTTCCGTCTCCGCAAACTTACTGAAGGTGGAGTAAGGGGGAGCGAAATCCATGTGACACCGATTATAGGTTGTCACTTTTATGTTGTAGTTACACTGTGTGGAATTTTTATATTTCTCTCGCAACTAATACAAGTAATTGTCAAATTTATGAGTCTTACATCCGTCGAAAATATCCAGATGTACTTCGCCATAGAGGTCGTGACACCACTATCCGAAATCATCAAAGCCACGGTGAAATATTAGCAGTAATAGGCACTAACTTTTATAATATCAACCATTATATTAAAAAAATACACACACACACATTTACTTGTTTAATTAGGAACATTTAATTCTAGAGGGCTCTAAAGTTGATGTAAAAATAGATTTCTCTTTGTGTAATGGTCAGTAACATCTTGTGAAGCAACATTTATGGCAGACATTTAACAAAAAGATACAAGATGCTGTATCACTAATATACAGTTACTAATAATGGTGAATTCTGCATGACGAATTTAATGTAATGAGAACTTGTATGTTGAATAAATCATCGGTGTCATATAAAAGAATACTTGAATACCAAACAACTGCAAAAACGTAAACATAGATTTTTTTTTAATATGGCACACCATAAGGCAAGATATTTCGTAGGTCATATTTTAATAAAAGCCTATTAGCCTATTACAGTATAATTTATTTAACAATTTATTGTGAGTTGAAAAATTCGTAATCACTGAATAGCAATGCTAGTCTGATATTTTGTACATGGTTAAAAAGAAAACCTAGAATTTATAATGTCTTTATCGATTTCTTTCAATATATAAAGACACAAGCCTGAAATTGTCTTACTGAAAACATAAGAAAATTGGACTGGTTATTTTAATAATCGTACATTTTAATATCACTTTCAATTCCGTACCAGAGTAGTAAAATAATCCATAGAGGGCGATATTTCTCACGAGCCAAATGACTTCATCGTGACTCGACTAGCAGTATCAGCGAAATTTAGGATGGACTTTAGATACCAATTTAACTACTGTGATCAAGCAAAATCTCCAAAATATCGGTGTACAGAGGAATAATCACTGTTTGTATTTGCTTAAGAGATTAAGACTACTTTTTTACTGTACGGTATCGTCGAATATTCAACCGACCTGACCGGTGTAGGCTAGGCCCAATGAGTACCACAACAGATACAATAACGAAAGTAGATCTTGATGGATACGTAGATGGTTCGACACTCGTGTCTGTTCTAGAAAATGGGTCTACCCAACGTGTATTAAATTTAGCCCCTTCAGACCCTCCACCCGACGTTATATTTGCACCCCAAACCCAACGATTAGAACAGTCTAGGTTAAACTCACCAACAATGTCTTCATCTACAACAGAAAGGCAACCCCTTTTACGGAGTAGCCTTAGCGATCATGAAACTGAACATCCTAATTTTTTTAACTCGTTTGAGGATGATCTCGAATTTACTAAAATTGTACATGCAGCTGAACGGGCTATTTCATTAGAGGTTTATCCAGAAAGAATATATCAGGGTTCCAGTGGAAGCTATTTTGTAAGGAATTGTGAAGTTAATCAACCAGGTGTAAGTAAAAATGTCCTTCTGGCTTTATTCAACAAGTCTCAAGTTATTTAGTATTATATAGTCCTAGGGCTATTTATTAATCAATATGAACATAGTACCAACCTGAGAGATTTGAAATGTTTGACTACGACAGATGGGGTCCAGGGGCTGAGCCCCGCTAAGGGTGCGGGTTTCAGTCACATAATCAACGGTTGGTTGTGACAATGAACGTACAAGACCACGCGTGTCTCCTAGATTTTATTAATTACGTGGTTGGCTGGGTAGTTTTGTTGGAGGAAAATGAGAAATTTTTACTGCATGACTGTTTTTTTTTTTGTATTTTTTAATAAAACCAATTTCTTCTCATTTTGAATACATTTTCTCCTGAATTCGTGTGTGTTTCATCCACTTTGAAATGCGGGACCATCCCGCACGATGCAAGACAGTTGGTAACTTTGTATGAATAACTAACTCGGTACCTTCTTGCTATCGTATCTGAGATGCCCTGTAGACCGTACATATTGGTTAAAATTATAGTAAATAGTCTTTCGTTTCATTTTAAATAAAATAAATACAGAAAATGGAGCAGCTTAAGCAAATGAATCACTTTTTAAAACTCTTTCAAGTTAGCTTCCCCCTGAAAAAAAAAATCTTTTTAATGGACTACAGTATGTTTACAAAAACTGTTTTTGTAGTCTCAATGCCATACTTTACAAAAAGCAAAAATAATGGGTTGTGGATATTGCATTCCGATGATTTTATACTGTATATGTAAATCTGAGGTGTTGAATGGTGGAGCTTGCTTCAACCCAACTTAAACTTCAGTCTCGCTATCTCAATGCACTACGGCATGTAGAAAAAATAGCAATAGTGAAAATCAATTTTGTACATCACTCGACATCAAATTATTTTTTGCCATAGCAGCAGTTGGAAAGTTGGTGTTTAGGAAGAAGTGATACTGATACGATTAGTAGACTAATTATCAGATTTAAACAATAGTTTGTGTAATAAACAAATGTAATTTCACAGAAATTTGGCCATTAATTGTAAGAACATATTTTTTGTCTATTGAACTTCCTGAAATTTTTCTATATACCAGACATTAATTATTTTATTTCAATAATACTGTATGTATTTTTGTTGCAGATTATTATTATTTTTTTTTTATAGTTCATGCCTTTGGTTTTTGCAGGAAATTATAGCAGTTTTTAAACCAAAAAGTGAAGAACCATATGGTCAACTGAACCCCAAGTGGTCAAAGTGGCTGCAGAAGATGTGCTGTCCATGCTGCTTTGGACGTGGCTGTCTGGTGCTTAATCAGGGTTATCTATCAGAAGCGGGAGCCTACCTCGTGGACCGTAAATTATCATTAGATATTGTACCTAAAACAAGAGTGAGTTGTAGACATAAGTCTCTCATCTAGATTGCATTACTGTACATGCCTATAAGTCCAGGGTTGTAGCTGTAGAAAGCTAATTGTAGGTGAATAGACATTGGTAAACTCTAAATAATAAGGGAGGATTTTAAGGATGGGTTTAATAAAGGTGGGTGGAAGGCCATGAAATTAACTTTAGACTAGGTGGAAACCTCAAGGCTGGGTTACCCTGCCCACCTCAGCCCACCATAACTACTTCCCTGTAAGTAAAAATTATTTATTATTGTTTTACTTTGTTTTTCTAAACCATCACAGGTAGTGAAGTTAGCAAGTGAGACGTTTAACTATTCGGCTATCGACAGAGCAAAATCAAAAACAAAGAAATTTACCTACGATAAGTTTCAGACTATAGGAAAACGGTTCAACCGATTAGGTTTACCGCCAAAGGTAGGTTTCAATTAACGTTTTACTGCATTTCACTCGCATTAGTTATTATTATTATTATATTATTTTATAAGATTTATAGCGCACATATCCAAAAGACTGCTCGAGGCATTTTTGCTGCTTATTGGATACAGAATCAATCATACACAGCGTGCAACTTTCTTCATTCCCAAGGGAGTATTGCTAGATATGCATGTAATCAGCACTACTAATTTCTTTCTGAATCATTCACCTCCGCCTACTAGGTACCTATTTATACTCCTGGGTAAAGGGAGGCAAATGCAGATAAAATGGGAGGTCTCGCCACAAAATGAGTCTCATGGTTAGAAATTCAAAAATTGAGTTTATATTATATTTGGGTAGATCACATTATAAGCTTTCATTTGGTCTTTGAATGGCTTCCCTACTATAAGTAAATCCAGAGATGTGAGCATTTAAAGTTTAGGTGTATAAGAACCACGTTTTGAGAAAATCGGCCTCAAAGATAAACTAAAAACCTGTACAAATAATATGACTAGAATTACAGAATACAGTATGTGCAGAGAACACTGTTTTGGCAAGAAAATTCACTTACAAAGTATACAATCATAAAATATAAGTATCAATTTATTCAAAAACATTAAAATCAAAATTTTGTAAAAATGTTGATTTTGGCCTGTTTTGATCTCAATATGATTTCACCAACGATGCGTCTCATTTCGTGGTGAGACCTCACAAATGTCTTAAGCAGTGTGACGAGTATTGGTCTCGAAGCTCCAATCTTGCAATTAAAAGTCCCAACGCCTTACAGGCTACGCAAAAACGCTACGTATGGCTCCACAATAAAATCTCAAGTGAAGGTCTAATGGTGCCCTCAATTACATTTTAGCTTCTGCACGCCTTTTTCCCCAATAGCATTTTTTTTTCTCCACCATTTAAATGCTTTTCTAGGAACCGCTTTAATTAATAGGAAAATGATTTTTTCTCCTCACTCCTCGTATAATCTTTACATTTATGCGATGTTTTCAAACAAGGAATAACAAATCTTACATAAAGGTACCAAGTACCATACTCAGCAAGCAATAGCCCCCTCATTGACATTTATCATTAGCATTTGTTGAGCATATCTATGATTGTAGAATTTTCGCTAAATCTTTTTAACTGTTTTAGTATAATTTTTGTAGTCAATCCCTTATTCCTGCTAGTTTCATATTTGGTAATCTCATTGGTAAATCTCATCAAATCCTCATTTACTTATAGTACAGATAAAATTTTAAATGCTGATCATCCGAATCGTTACCTTATAAATATGCAAAATTTGTAGAGTATCAGAAAAATCAATGAATGAAAAGGCAAAAAATTTGTAATAATAAGTAAAAAGTACAGTGTACTGTATTTATGTAATGTTATTAATAATGTATAATATTGGAATTTTAAAGAAAATTTTGAAAATAACTTGTAAATATGTTTATTCCTTAATATGTTATAATTATGTCCAGTAGCAATTATTTATAAAGTCTATCATTTCATCATATTCTAAATATAATTTCTAGTAACCATTAAGTAATAATCATATGCAACAAGTTATAAAGATTTTCCACTAAAAAAACCATTGAAATAATGATGAAATTTACAATATTACAGTAAATGCTAGACAGTGTCAGGTCCATGGGGCTTTACCACTGACTTCCTTTTGAACCCTGTTCTTGGACTTTATTAGTGTATCAAGGCACCCCCTAGTTCCCGGTGTCCATAGGAAACCCTCTTTGAGGGCCTAGAGGTAGTTACTATCAGGAAAACATAATCTCACAGATGCAGTATTGTTTTTATTTACTTCTATATTTAAGCTTGTCAAGGCTATCAAATTTTGTTTGATTAAAAACATGTGACATCACATCATGACAATATATAGGCAGATTATGACTATATATGTCATAATGATATGATAGGTTTTTCTCAAAGAAAATTTGGTAGTCAGTCAGTCAGTCGGGAGCTTTACAATTTAATTATTTCTACCAAAATCAGTAACCCTTTATTTATTATGAAGAGGTTATAGCCTGCTCACTCTGAATTAAAGAGTGTTATTCATTTGAAGGGTGTCCACTTTAGCATTTAAGTTTCAGTATGTGTGGGGTTTTTTTTTTGTCTAAAAATAATGGGTCTTTTCACTCAACCAGGAAGTTTTAAAGGGTAATATTATTGTAACTGTCCTGTGTGCTAATTCCATTGGGTTGTTCCCTTATAATATTTTTTCCGGATAGTAGAGCTATACAGGAATTTCCTCATCACAAATATTATTATTATTTTACAATAATGTATTAAAGTATTGTAGTATGCCCATTTCAGTGAAACACTACAGTAGGCTAGTATTACCGGTATTTCACATTCAAATAATAACTTCCTTTAAACTTCTGCATTCTGAGACAAAAAATATCTTCCACAATTCAAGCACAATTTACTGAAACATTTTGCTTTACGCACTACGTATAAAGGCTAGCTATAATTATTGTATGGTTGGATTATGAGTATAAATTACAGAAATATGCAAATGAATTGCCTTCCAATCCTATGGTCGAGTTCAGCAATCTGTTAAAACAATTTTCTTAACTACAGTTAAACCGAAGTTACCACCAAGACCATAAATATGTCCCCTAAATAGGGGTGTTCCCTGATTAGTGGTCAGCTATAGTGTTAAAAGATATAATTTTCTCTCGATTTGTGGCCAAGAGTGCCCCTTTAATGGAGGTGTCCCCTTAATAGAGGTGTCCCAAAGGAGGGGTCTTTTTTTATAATATAGTTATGAATTGTAACAAATTTTATCATGGTTTAAATTCACTTGTGTGAAGATGACAACCATGATCTCTGTAGGAATAGTTTTGGAAGTATGTGTTTCATTTAGCGTGTATCCTGTTTAACGTTTGTCTCTTGCCAATCAGTTTATTAGTTTATAGACCATCGATTTCATCTACAGGTATGTAAGTCGTGAGTCACTGATAGATGAGAAGGAAATAAATAAACAAAATCTCTTTTGAAAATAATACATGGATTGACAAATTAATATTTATTGACTATTTGATATAATTATGCTGGTATTACATTAAATGTTGAACGTTCGCTGTATGGTCATATGCATTACAATACGTGAACACTGATAATGTACTGTGACTCATGCTGTGTGTATATGTTTGAATGTACTTTTTGTACAGTGTTAAGATGCACTTAAAATAAATGATAACAAACATTATAGTCAAATTATAAATTGATTATTAAATTTAATAATATATTTATACAATGTTTAGGATGCAGTTACAATTCAATTATTTCAATATTTATAATATGATAGTAGATAAAAAATATCAAGTCAAATTGTTTGCTGATTATTTACAGTATAGTATTTCATAAATTATTTGTTATTGTTATTTCTAATATTTTTGTACATTGTTTAAGATGCACTTTACAATTCAATTATTTTTATTATGATAAAAGATAACAAACATCAAGAAAAACTGTTTGGAGATTATTATATTTCATAAATATTATCATTTGCGATTTCTAATAGACAGACTATAATGCAACTGCTGTGTAAGAATAGCTGTTTTGAAAAGCTTTGAACAGGATTGTGTGCGTACAGAAAGTCTGCTTTAGAATAATATGACTTGTTTATTCTATTCATCATTTATTGTTTCATATGCATGTCAGGGCATGGATTAGGTATTTTCTTCAGTGTTTACATTGTCACTATGAATTATGGTTATCAAGAGTATTGTACATGTCTGCTTCTGTACAGTATGTTTGTCAATGGCAGACCCCCTAATTTTTCAGAAATAAAAAAACAATGGGGGTAAAAAGAAAATTTTATTCAAATTTTAAGCTTGAGAGTGTAATTCCCGGGGCGGAGGTATAGACCCTCCATCTCTGAAATTTTCTCCCAGGCCCCATCCTATTTCAAATTCCTGGATCAGCCACTGGGTGTACATACTGTACAGTATTACTCTATGTGTTCACTTCAAGTAACGGATGGAGATCCTCCAACAAATAATCATCGCAAATAAACCATAAAAACCTGTAAAATTATAAACATAAGTTGTGTGCCTGCCATTCAACTGTCATCAATATTACCTTTTTCTCTAATTCCTATATATACTAAACAACCCTAGGCCTAGACCACTTCAGCCACACCATGATTGGAGCTGAGGTAAGAAAATTTATGATTATGGCACCTCTAGATGACCGGAAATGGCACTCGCAGACTTTAATTTGAATATATTTTTCTTTTTCTCCATCTTTCAATTTTTTAAAAATTTAGTGGGGCCTGGGCCGGATGGCTGGGCCCCCCCCCCCCTTCCTTTGAACCTGCCACTGATTGATTGGCAGTCTACAGTACAAATGCTTGTTGATTGATTTATTGATTAGTTAATTGATTTATGATAAATCATAACAAAATCATCGCATATTTTCCCTGTCACACAATCATATAAAAGAATCATATGGCCAGGCCTGTAGATAACGCTGTTGCAGATGCACTGTGGGATAGATCACCCTATTCCACATCTGCTATTTTTCATTAATATAACAGTAGCATTGTGGTAATGGAAAGCCTGTGATTGAATTGAGATTTTAATTAAAAAGCCAGTTTGTTATCATCAAAACATTGTCCTTATCTAGCATAAATCTATCTGCTGTTTGAGAAACTCATCTGCTGTATATTTGCTGGTAGGCATCAGCTGATTGTGATTATAGCTAAATATTGTCACGTTTGTTTTAATATGATTACTAATATCTACAGTATTGACCTGAAGCAAATTCTTCTTTAGCCTTGTATATGGCCAGCTATTGCATAATATTTTATTGCAAAAAATAAAACTCATGACTATATTGCCTTTGCACAGGCAACCAGGAGGTTTCCATAGTTTGACCCTTTTGAATGACCCTCCCTTCCCTTACATCAAATACCATTAAAATAATGATGATTCTAACTTTAATGCTCCAAGGGACTTTGGCCTTCTCCTGACCCCCTACCCATGGACTTAACAGGGCCTACAGAATGTGCTCTGACAGCCCCTAGATTCTTGCTCAAAATATTTAGATTTTCAACATTGGATATAAATTATGGCATGAATCATAGAATTAGAAGTGCATTAATGCATAGGAAATGATTTATAATATCATGAAGCTGAATGTATTGTGATTAAATGTTCATGATGTGCTTATGTTAAGTGTATAACATTTTGATAGGGATTAAGTTTTTTTTTCTCTATTTTGTCGTAAGTATGTTAGAGAGTAAAACCATCATCATAATTTGTTATTTCAACTCTACTGTACTCTGTTCATTTTCAGAGATTTCTAAGATAAACTTAAGAAATATTGAATCACAATGTCTATCATTATTATATTTCATACTCTCATCAAACATATCAGTGGGGACCCCATGGTATATTTGAATTATTTTTTGATATTTATCATTGCCTGTCCTCAGCCTAAAATTGTAAGATCCCCCTTGTCAGACAGATTCCCCTCAACCTGCCCTCATCCTTCCATTTAATGAATGTACTATTCTGAAGCTATTGTACCACTATTTACAACAGTGCAATAATCAACCATTCAGTCTGCATATGTAATGTAATAATGTACATCATTAAATATCTAAAAATATGATATAATTTTACATTATTTCAATATGAAAGAGCATAGTATAATGAAAGTAGGAGCGGTTTGGCACAGCGGTTACGGTTTTGCTTTTCTTCCTTGAGGTCAGAGGTTTAATCACTCACTGTTTATTTCACTTGTGTCCTTAGACAAGACACTTTAGCTACAGTTCTCTCTCGACCCAGGAGTACAAGTGGGTAAATATTAAATACAAAATGAGCTGATTACTGTATATGTCTGCAACAGTATGGAATTATCCATAGGGACCCAAGTTTGTGTTCCATAGTGCTTGATCCAATGACTGGGCGTAATAATGTTAAGTGCATAGAGGTCGCAACAATATGCGCTCTATGAGCCGGCCATTATTATTATTAAATGGGATAGGTTCCACTCTAATGATTTTATGGAAAGCAATCCAATTAATAAATCCAAACCAATCATGTCAAAGTAGCTGATTCCGGTGCCATTAAAATGGAATAGAGTATTAGCATGTGCAGCACACATTGGAAATCAAGTTCTTGATCTATGAACTTAATTTTAATATAGCTGTGTATAGCCAGCGTCAAGTTTTAATTGGAGTCAATATCCAGTTTTAATTGGAGTTGGATCTCTTTGCACCTCGAATAACCCTCGCATGAAAGTTAGGCGGGATAAGAGAAAATGTATCCGTCGTACGTCAGTACTGGTGCTACACTGTTGCTGACCGGCAAGTCAAAATTTCCAATTTCAAATATTTGGAATTGGACAAAAAAGAAATATTTGATTTTTTAATTGATTTAAATTTATTTTTTATTAATTTTGATAGGGTTTGTTTAACTGTGTCGTATACAATAATAATAAAAAAAATGAAACACCTTAAGAATGGTTTCCATAGAATCGCTAAATAGCTGACAGCTTTTTCACTGCAATCCTTGCACTTCGTAGATGTCCCCAATGCAATAGACCTTTCCGGAGTGTCAATCAAACTTAACAACTGACTAAACAGAATAGTGCTAGGAATACGCACGCGTCTCATAAACACACGTGTTGTTCCACAAACGTACGTGTTTGCGTATGTTTTAACACTGTCGCCTTGTGGGACCTTGCCCACAATATCCAATGGACGGGGCTTAGCGCAAAGGTCTATTGGGAACGCTCCCTGATTCAGCGGACTAATCTGCGTTGAACGAGTTAGCGATTTTTATAGAATCCAGGCTTTAGGGCTTGTCTTCATTTTGACCCTCAAGTGATTGATTACCATATTCCATTAGTTGTCTATTGTAATTACTTTAATTTCATATAATTAAATACAATGACCAAAGTGAGTGGACTTGTCAGGTTCATTCATATTATTACTTTCCAAAGGTCATGACATTATTAAAAATTTTGTTACAGGATCAACATAAGTAACCTTCATTTCATCTAATGATTCTTTATAAAATATAAAGATATGAATCAATTTTATTATGATCAAAATCAAGAATGTATTATATCAACAGTAATCACAAATATTTTGCATTAATTAAAAAATTCAAGTGTATTTGTAAATCAAAATCAGCATAAAGTAACCTTTATTTCATGTTATGATTCTTTGAAAAATATAATAATAAGAATCAATTTTGTTATGATCAAAGTCAAGAATGTATTATATCAAATATCAATAGCAATTGCAAATATTTAGCATTGATTAAAAATTCCAGCATATTTGTAAATAATAAATTTGTAAATATTAAATTATTTATGCCAATATTTGTTGTTGTTTTTTTAATTTACAGACAGGGTCATTTCAGTTGTTTGTAAGCGGGTATAAAGATGCTGATTACTGGTTGAGGAGGTTTGACTCGGAGTCCCTACCGGAATCTACAGCCAAAATGTTCCAATTGCAGTTTGAAAAACTTGTTTGCCTTGACTATATAATTAGGAATACAGGTACTGATAATATTAATAAGAGAATGGTGGATTTGGTGGTGGTGATGGTGATAGAAATTATACTACTGTAACAATGATAAATGTATTAATGTAATTATACTGTAATTATAATGATAGTAGGTGGTGTTTCCAGGATGATGTGATGATAAAATAGAGTACTACAGTACACGACGCCAGGTGGCTCTCTTTGTTGTCAACAGACGTTGGTTACCGTTTTATGCCTGAATGACTTCAAAATGTACTAAAAACACAAAAGCTCACATTATATTAGTTATCGAACACACATTTAATCATCAATTAATATTTACAAAGAAAAAGTAGGATTTGGCATCTTAATAATTACATTAGAAATTGGATCAATGGAGAAGATGGGGTCCGGTTGAATGCATTTTGCAACGATAGCAACGGAGTAGTATCATATGGTATCGTGACATAACACTGTACTCTATATGGGCTATCGTAGACATGTGTTTTGAGGAGAACCATTATGCTTTGTGGTAGATTACAGTTGACCTTGTGATAGACAAGAGCCACCCATTATGTTACCAGAAACAAACAGTGCCATATCTAGGGGGTGTGTGGGGAATGCACCCCCCCCCGCCCCTTGTCGTCCAGTCGCTTCTCCCCCATTGAAAATGTTCAAAGCAGAAAAAAAAATGCTCAAGTAGTTAAAAATCATCTCACCTTATTTTGATAGCACCCCTCACTTAATCCTCTATCCCCCAAATCCACCTCCATGTCTATTTTGCGGCCTCTCCCCCCCCCCCATTTCCAGACTCCTAGATACACCACTGTAAGCAAACCCTGCTCATTTAAAAGGTTATCTATATAAATGAGTCAAAGATCAAAGCAGTTGAGCTTTGGCTAATATGCATACTTTGTACTAAAAATAATTCAGAAATTGATTACCAGCCAATTTAACACTTTATGCAAACAAAGGAAATGAGTTCTCTTTAAAGTGTTTGTTATTATTAACGAGGAAATTGTTTCTTGTTCTAATCTTCAATTTGAAGCTTACTTAAATCTACAAATTAATTTTTTTAGATTAGAACTTTTTTAAAGAAGAATAATTACTATATTAGTTCATATGATAACAGTAACTAGTTTGTGAAATTATAAAAGAGATTTCTAATTGTTATTTTTTACATCATAGATCGTGGAAACGATAACTGGTTGATCAAGTATGAGAAATCAGAGGTGGATGATACGACAGATGCCGATGATTCCGACTGGAGCATTGTGAAGCCACCGGATATCAAAATTGCTGCAATCGATAATGGCTTAGCATTCCCATTCAAGCATCCAGATGAGTGGAGAACTTGTAAGTCCTCCTACATCATATAAACACTTATTTAATCATATTATATTTAATTTATTTATTAATTTATGGTTTTTGTGAGAGTGTAAATATTTATTTATTCTGCCTTTAATGTGCCTTCAGTGACATAGCAGTGATCTAGTGGATCACATGAACAAGAAAAGAAATATAAATCAGAAAAAAATAAGAAATTTAAATAAAAAGATACAGAAACATATGCAAAAAATATTTACTAGGTTGAGGACATCGTTCAAATTATAGCCCCAGGTAATCTGGAGGCTTTAATATGTTTTGAGACAAAATCAAGGGACATAGTACAGCCTACAGATCACCAAAAGCTATAATTTAATTATGTACCTCATAAATAGATTCTAGGCATCTAATTGGTTAAGAGGCGGGCAATAGAATGTACTATTCCCCTAAAAAATAATAATTTTTTGCTGCAATGTCGCAAGATGTGCAAACTCTAGGCCCCACTTAACATCGAGCTGTAAAGGGGACCGTGACCTCTACAACCAAAGAGATAGGTCCTTGACCGCAACACGGATCAGCGAGTAGATGATAAAACAAACATAGAGGCTGGTCAGTTTGAGCTTCGGATGAAGGAGGACTAGCCTAGGCCTAGCATTACTTCTTGATGAAGCCGATAGCAAAAGCACCAAACTACTAATTAAATATGGCTTGTCAATATTGGACAAATATTGCAAGACGATGGGTGTTGTTGAAATTGAGGAAATGAGCAAGAGCTAGAAACAATCTTTGATCACCTACTATTAGGCCTCTAGCTAGCCTGGGCTTGGAAGTAAGTACATTTTTGGGCCCCATAGAATCTATGTATGAGGTATATAAAACAAATTTTGACTGCTCTAGATTCAGAGCCCTCAGGAAGATAGGCTACGGTCTCCACATCACATCGGGGCAATAGATTTCCCCATTCCCCTCATGACTAGTCAATATTTGTATACTATGATTAAAATCCCAGGAAATATTTGTTTTATATACCACTATATAGATTCTCTTTTCTTGAGTTATGAAGAGGTATAGGCTTTTTGGCCTATTCCTTAAACTGCATTTGATAATGCCTGCATTTAATAAATTTAATTTATAAGCCACCGCTGCTTAGGATCTGTAGTCTATCAAAATCATAGATTGTTTACATTGTTAATTTTCTAATGATGTCATTTTGCTGATGATAACATTTGATAATTTCAACATCCTTCTCATCAGATCCGTACCATTGGGCCTGGTTGCAGCAAGCTAAGAAGCCATTCTCAGATGAAACTCGAAATCATATACTTCCCCTGCTCTCAGATATGAATTTTGTGGAGGAACTCGTCAACGAATTGTTTGAGTTGTTTCGAGTAAGTGTTTTTAGTTTACTACCCTATGTATTCTGTTCAATGCTTTTTTACTTCAACAATACAACAAACAATTCAGCAGACAAACATGAACAATTTAAGCCCTGTCCACACTATTAAATTTTATTTGACAAAAACATGTGACATGCCTAAATATGGTCATGATGACATCACATCATGTCCATATATAGGCATATCATGACTATATATGGGCATACAACAGTTTTTTTGTCAAACCAATTTAATAATGAGGAAAGAGCTAAGAGATTATGAATATAGGGCACAAAAAACGTAATGATGAGGTAAGCAGATTGTTATGAAATTTCCTTTTGCGATAATTTCTTCTTTTGTTTTTAAATTTTTCAAAATTTCAGGTTTTTATGGTATGTACAGTAATTGCCATCTCTTTATATTGGATTATTGTTATTGATATTATTGTTTAATTTCTTATATCATAATTAATGATCATATATATAATAATCATTGATAGCTACTTTGAAAATATGAGATTTTTATCTGTAAGAAAATTACATAATGTTTATAGATTGAAAAATGTATTCTATCATAATCACTTTAATGTTATTTTTCCACAGGAAGATAAGGGATTTGACAGGGCGCTCTTTGAAAAGCAGATGTCAGTACTACGAGGCCAGGTGAGAGCTTAAGAAAATGTACCTGTAGTGAAAGTAATTAAATATAGACGGATGTAATTATGAGACAAACAGGATAAAGAAATCAAGACTACATCTTAACATTTAATTGCCCTCCCAAGAGAAAATGTTGTTAAGATAAAAATTAAAGAATGTAATTTAGCTCAGTCGGCTGAACTGGTGGTAGCCACTGTGTGTGCGCTGAGTGGTGGAGATCTCTAGGTCCCCGGTTCAGATCCCATCCCTGCTCTCCTTGTGTTTCAGATGAAGGACTGAAATGCAGGTTACAATGGCGCACTGTTTAAGCTGTTAGTTCTGTGTGCATTATGGCCCATGTGCACATTAAAAACACAGTACTGTACACTCTTCCGAAGAGAGTAGGGGATTGTCTCCCAGTGTACTTCTCAATCACCACCAGAAGGACCCCACTGGAAATATGTCTTCTTCGGACTTTCACGGGTTATCCTTGGTGTTTACATCCCATAAATCCATCCTTCAACTCAGCTTTGACTTATGTTTTAACTTTCGTGAATTTTTACTTTTTTATAACCTTTTTAGTGTATTACATACATTATTCTAACATGTGATTTTTTTAGAGCCCGTTGGACTTTAATTGATTGTCTAGCCATCCCCATCAATTTGTTTGTAGGGTGTGTGTCGTGTAATAAATTATTTTAAATATTCGTTAAATATTTATTCTTATTCTTCTTTGCCTTTTTAATCACCTTTATTTTTTTTTACTTTTTCCCATTTCTTTTGTATTTTTATCTGGTGTTTGATGTGAATTTAGAAAATGATGATCTGACTTTTTTCCTAATAATATGCATTTTTTCTAGGATTAGTAATCATGAACTGTAAATCAGGCCTCATCGCTTCAGTTCCAACAATTTTTTTCTTAACAAATTGTTGAAAATTAATATCTAATCTATTGTTGCAATGAAACTACACACCTTCCAACTTTGTTGGCAAATAATGCGTGAGAAAAAAATTAAAACTGTATATAGCGCCCTCTATATTACTTTTTAAATAATTGTGGAGACTGCTACTGATCAACAGTGTTGCAAGAGATTTGCCGACAAGGGGTCCGACAGAGGGGTCCGAACCAAGGCGACGACAAAGCCTCAGTCGACAGCCCGGAATTTAAAAAAATCCCTGTTAGGGTTCGTGGGGAGAGTTTCTGGCTTAATTTGGTCCTAAATGTGTTTTTAGACCACAATATTAGGGATTGGCAATCAAAATACCGTTATTAGATAGACAAATTATTATTTTTTCTTATTTTTGGTCCCACGGCCTAGTCGTTCGTCGGATGACAGGGGGGGTCTAGGCCTGTCCGACGGGTGGGCAAATGCCCTCCCTGATCAACATTTCAATATCCAAAAATTTATGCCATTTTTACAATCAATTCTTTTGTTTTCTTTAAAGATACTCAATCTCAGCCAAGCTCTCCGAGAACGCAAAGCTCCAGTTAACCTCGTCCAGATGCCGCTGGTACTTGTAGAGAAGAGCAAGAAGAGCGACGGTCCCGGACGTGTACGCCATCTAAGCGACAGCTTCACACAAAGTTTCCAGAGAAAGGCGGCATTCTTCAAATGCTGTTGAACATAAATCATTATCGTAACAACAAGCTGTTGCAACATTTAAAGTGGCCATTATTCTTCACTTACCAACGGTTATTACAAAGGTATGTTCACATCTTGGTATGTGCCATACCTGCTGTTTTACGTGAAGAATGTTCACAAACAAATCTGTTGTTAAAATTTATACAAATATGGCTGCCATCAAAGATGTTTGGATGCTGGGTTGTGTTCACAACTGGATAGTTAAAATAAGTGTCCTAATGTATATTTACATGGTGATATCTGCCTTGCTGATGTTAAAGGTGTGTTCACACTGAGACTAGTTACATTGACAGTTGTATTCTAAGATGCATTTACACTGAGGAAGCTAATTTGATCACTGATGCTGATGGTAAGTGTGTGTTTTCAATGATGCTGGTTATCCAGTCTCTTATTAAGATTTGTTCACACTGCTAACTTGTTTTGCTGTGTTCACACTAGTACCTGTTTGCAGAAACGGAAATGCACAAATCAAGTTCACATGATGAAGGGAAGATGTACCTTCCGTAATTCTAATGTGCAGTGAGAATTTTGATAAGCATGATGATGTAAAAAAAATGTATGGAATCTTGAAAAATTATTGAAAGGAAAACAATTTTACTAGTTCTTGCTTTATGCCTGTTGTCGGCTTGTAGTATGAAATTTGCTTGAAGGCCTTGCAACTATATCGTCTTGTATAGAATGTAAATGGAAGGAAAAGCCAAAACTGAATAATGACTTGTATCTAGGTACACAGTGTATGCAATGATTGTACTATCCACACTATCAAGTACTTGTGTGAAGTGCCCATATATGGGTATGACATCATCATTCCTAAATATGGATATGATATGACATCATCATGGTCATGTGGAAAATTCACAAATCTTAGTCACACAAGATTTAACAGTGCTGATAGATGCTTAAGGGTGGTGATTTTCTGTTTTTATATTATAGTGATTTCAATAGTCAAAGCTTCATATTTTTACAATACTTCTTTCATCAAATAGATGTGCACCAATTTTTAATTCTATGCAGCTCTGGGTTCAGCCCAGACCATGTAGTGATAATTTCAACATTACACACAACAGATAATTAAGTGCTTTACTCGATCTGTCCCATTTCAATCAATCAACCAATCTAACCCAACTCAATCATACATTAACATCTCCAACACTAAATAAGTTAAATTATTTGCAACTCAGATAAATTTACCAATATTCATGTAGCGCATAATTTTAACAATTACCAACAAAAATGTACATCGAAAAATATTAGTAGTATCAATAAAAATAATTATCAACAATAAAAATGTTTAATATAAAAATGTGTAAAAATAGAAAACAATAACATCTTTACTTATTTTGCCCTCAAGTAAAACAGCACCCTCAAGTAAAACAGGGCCCTCAAGTAAAATAGCACCCTCTATATGATTTTTGCCAATAATATTGTTGCTATGTTTTGTCAAGGTGTTATTTGTAACCAAGTTGACCAGTTATCTTTAATTTTACACATGGCTTGAGACATTTATCTTTTTGTATTTGGTTGATTAATTTGTCCAATCATGGTACAAATTTGTTTTAACAGACTATATTTGGAACATACAATATAAGGATTTTTGTTCAATCAGACTGCTAAATTGTTCATGTTAACTTATTCAGGTCTTCTTCACCAACAATGCTTGGTTTTTGTATATAAAATTTTCATAGCTATGTATTTTTTTTAGTGAGGAACATGAAATAAGTATAATGTAATATTTTGAAATGAATACTCCTTGATCTAATATGAGGAGTAAAAATCCTTGAACATTCGCCAGTTGTTAACTTACTACAAGACCAAAAGGAGACCGGTTTCATGTCTGTCTAAAGGCCTCTTTACATTTGCAACAATAACAATAACGATAAAAAGCAATTGTTAGTATAGAAAATAAGAGAAGTTATACATGATGAATACTTCTTTTGAAATAAAAAAAATGAAAAAGAAACATGTTTTTTTTTGTTTGCCTACTTAGTGACTTTTATAATACACATTGCTGATTTTGATATAATAGGCAAAAACTTGTCTTTCATGCTATGTGCTCTAAACTAATGCAAAGCTCCTTGTTTGCTTGGATTAAGTATTTAAATTAATGGATTTATTTGTATTAGCTAAGAGCTGGGTTTATAGAAAGACATTATATGTACAAAGGTGAGTCCAATGTGAAAGGCCTTTCATGATCAGTGCAATAATTACAAGTTTATGTTTTAGAGCAAATTAAGAAAAAATATTTCTATGTAAAATATTGTACATTTGGGTTAACAATTTAGATACTGAAATTAATGCGAATGTCTACAGTATATTTGGATTTCTATTTGTATTTAATCAGTTAATAGTTGTTTAATATGCACTGCATATATTTTAATTCAGTCTGTACAGGTACAATAGAGATTACTTTTCAGGTGTTATTGTTTAATTTTATTATAATTTTGCATAGGTTAGTACCTTAATTCCTTTCACAAGTTAATAATTTATAATTTCCTGCATACAATTTTTGTTATAATTTATGACTGCTAAGATAATGTAAGACAGGCCAATTATTTAATCCTTCCACAATGGTGTGTCCATTTATTATATAATAATAATAATAATAATTTTGGCTTTAATAAGTCTCCATGGATCCTCTGGAATGTTTTAGTGTCTGAAAACATTTGTTTATGATACATGTATGTCCTCTAGTACAGTATTGTAGTTATGACAATGAATATGAGACACATTCAAAATTTATTGTTTTTGAGCCTTTTTTCTGTTGTGCATGTTTTTCAAACACTTTGATGGCCATGTTCAATAGAGGGCGTCCTATACTATGGTATCTCTTACCCGAAACAGGTTTCTGTGATACCGTATTTTATTATTGTTATATTTTGCAAAACTATAGTTATGTTTATAGCTCAAATAAAAGAACATTGAATTATGCAATTGTTATTGAAAGAATAGGTTATTTATTTCATTTTCATTTCTGTTTATTTCGGAATATATATATCTATAGAAATATATATACTTAAATACAAGACCCGAATGAAAAAGAAAGAAAAAAAATGCTATATCAGTTTGTGAGCTGTGGAACATACATAAACTCTCCCCATCTTCTGAATAAACAGGAATCTTTAAGAACATTAATGTAACATAAAAATCCTTTGTATATGGATTTCCTCATAAATTCTTGAAATGACAGAAGATAATTATTTACAAAAAGTTCACTTGCACTACAATTTATAGGTTGTCGTAATAGTTTTCTTAAACAATTTTCTTAACACGCTCTCAAATTATTAATAGTACGCTGTAGCTTGTGACCAAATGGTAGAACAATAAAAATCCGTGCAATATGAACAAAATAATGTACTACATTTGACGTGGTCACTGCACTTAGCAAATTTTCTGTTTAGTATATTACCTCATGAGCACAGTTACCTGACTTGTCGTGACCTGACTTGTCTTTTCATATCCAACTCATCAAAGAAGTCATTCGAAACTATATAGCAAACATTTTTATTTGTGAGATTAAATGTAGAATTTATTGGTTAAGGAATACCATAAAAATTTTAATTGAAACCCAGTACAGAATTTTATCTGTTACCCATGCTCTAAAACCATCCTTAAAGACCAACTCATTTCTTGACAATGTCCAACATTTTAAAGTCGGGAAAACCTGTTTGTACTATCTATAATCGGTCTTCCCATCAAGGAACACTTGGTGAGAACACAGTTTTGTTTTTTGGGGGGGGGGAGGAACTACTTCAATGGTGGGACCGTAAGTTTTTTGGATTTGTTTTCATAATACAGTACTGACAGGGTGTGGAACTATGGCTTGGTGAATGCATGCCTTCCAATTCCAGTGACCATCTTTTTTCTCCCCGATTAAAAAATACTCCACTACCAAAACCTTAGTTTCTTGAGTACGGTATTGTTTCACCTGTTATTGACGAGTCTCGTGCTTTCTGTTGCCATGAAAATACATAAATAAGTTCGTTTAGCGCAGGCAACAATTCTTTGTCAAAATAAATAATCAGTAGGCATAACTACGTAGAGGAAAAATGAGATTAGGTCTAGACCTGTTGGTGGCGCAGCCTATCGTGCTTATAAATTATCATTCTGTCAGTCATCATTGTTTAATGATCTCATTACTATAACGGCATGCTGGGAGGGTTTAGGCTCAGCTATTGACTAGCATAATATCCCTAACCAGGTAGAAAACTGTGTTTTGCACATGCCCAGTAGGAGACAACCCCCTTGTCCTTCCTCGAACTATAGCGCATCCGACATCCTTCAAATCCGTCTGCCATGGTCTAACTAAACAAAAGCTAATACAAAACTGACAAGAACTAATGCGATTGCTTCATTGTATCCCTAAACAAGATTAAAATTGAAAACCTCGACTAGTCATTGTTATTTCTTGACACGGCTTGTCAAAACACCGTTGTTGTGAGGGTTAGACCTTAAATTACAAGCAGAATGAATTATTTAGTACGATTTCTTTATACAAGTTACAATATAATAATTATAATAATATATATATATAAGTTTGAAAGGCAAACATATATATATATAATATAAATCATCAAAGGTACATATACAGTGTTTAATAAGGACATGATGGAACATCGTAGGCTACCCTGTAGCGTTTCAGGGAATAAAGTCCTATGAAAAATCATTGTGTAATAAAATTCCTCAGGCGGGATTCGAACCTGCGACCTCTCGCTGACAAGGCGAGCGTCATAACCACTAGACCACGAAGGCTTCATTGTTGAACAGGTCCAAATACCCGTCGGGAACATTGTATTACACAATGCTATGCCTCAAGAGGGCGTTCGGCCAGATAAATCTGGAAATACGGCTAGAAATACTGTCGTATATTATATATGATATTGAAGGAAGTTAGCCGTTAACACTGTTGAATAAATATAATGTAAATCATCAAAGGTACATATACAGTAATAATTGAATTAATAATATAATACTGTAGTACGAATGCAGTTTGAGTACAAGATATTGCTCATCCTTTTGAAATCTTGCTTTTTTGTTTTGAACTCTGAGTCCTTTATAATGTACTGAACGATTGTGTGTGAAAAGTTACGGGCCTATTTTGTAACTTGTAGTGATCTCTCTGAATGAGACCAATTAACTCTACAACATTGTGTTATCAAACAAATTAAAATACACACGAACTATTCAGTACAGCCAGGAAAATATCAAGTATCATACTAACAAGGTGTTTAAAAGATGAAAACGAAAAACATTAAGGCATGGGTTTAAAAACCAACAATTAACCCGGAACGATTTTTGCGCCGGTGGCACTCGAACGCGTATTCAGAAATCTGAAGAACACATTATCCTTGGAAGGCGCGGATAAAGGCTATAGTGGGTCTTGTCTCGAGTACTTTTCAACAGTATACCCCTTACACAAGGGTGAGTTAATGAGTTTGTAAATGTTTGTGAAAAAACGTGTACGGTATACAGGAAAACACTGGGTTGAGTTGAGTAGAACTAGTTCTTTTATCATTTCATGTTATGTTATCAACTCATGTTACAAGAGACATCGAAACTGAAATAGAGTACTCAATCGGTTTCAATTCTGTTTTACAGTTACAAACAAAATAATATATGAATTGAATTTGAGAGGAATTGAACTTAATCGATACTTCCTGATCCGGAGTGAGGATAAAGTAACTTGTTGTTTGGGGTGCTTAACTTGTTATTCCATGGTCCCTTGGTCAGTTTTAACAAATACCATAATTCCTCATTATTAGAAACACGAAGTCCAGACCTGGATTAATTTTACAGTACTCCGAAAAAAAAAAACGCATGGGCCCTACCCGCATCACATTAGAGTTTTATTGACTTGACCCTGTTTGACAACTTGCAAACCTACCGGAAGTGACGCTTAATTTTAATTTTGAAGTTTTTAGTCCTATAATCATATAGGGGGCCTATATCCGTTATATAGATCTATTTTACATTTTTTGTGTGTATTATAATCTGTAGTGTGAACTTATTGAAATTACGATCAATACGTTCAGAATTAGAATGAACAAAAGCATTCTTTCGTTGAATGACCTTATGAATAACAGAAAATAGTCCTAAATTGATATTTTTAAAACTGTCAGTCATTTCATGTTTGCTTCTTTGACACCTACCAGTGCTCTTGTGGCCAATCAAAACCCACACCTATTTACAAATGACATGACATCATTTATTTTTAAGCTCCGCCCATTTAATTTACATGAGGGAGGTGCTTGTGAAGTACTTGAGCACTTTGGCGATTTGTCACTCAAGTAAATCACCTGCCATACCTCCACGATCACAGAAGTTTGAAAACTGACGGGCAATTAACGCATTGAGCTGATTCTAGAATGAACGCCCAATTAAGAAAGTATAATTAAGAAGCATAATTTGTTGCTCACCGTCCTGGAAACAGGCAGACGCAAGGGCTACGCACAGTCCCGTCAAAAGTTACGCTTAACTACCCTTGCACGAGATAAAGAAACAGTTACATGCATATAACCATTAAGATTAAAACTAAGTGTGATACTTTGTTTAATCATCAAATAGTACTGCATTTTCATCGGAACCATTTTCTGGGTCTTACATTCTATTTTCAGACGAAGGAGTAATAGTAGGGCATTCTGGTCTTAATCGCATCTACGTTATAAGGCGCTCGCAAACGTCCGGTTTTCATCCGAAAATAAAGTTTACGCGATATTTCACGATTACTTTACCTATTAATGGAAGGGAGGATAGTTAGACGACCATTTGTTAGGTGGTTTGAGGACGAAATCTGGCCAAACAAACGAAATCCATTGATAACAAATAAAAGCATTTCGGAAAAATCAGTCCGAAATCAGTTGATTGCAGTGGAACAAAAGGGAATGAAGTTGCCTCTTGTATTACCTACCTGTGATAATAACAATACAGACGTTAACACCACATCGACAGAGGTACTAAAAATAATGGAAGGTGAACTAGAAGAAATTCAACCAGCTGTAACGTCTTCAAATGAATCGTCGTATTGCCGTGTTCTTCAATTTACAGGTAAGTATCATCAACCAATCAAGCAATAATAGCATAATATATTTTCTTTTCTATGAAAATACTGTATTAATATACAAATTATATATAGGCCTATCTATGTATGTATGCATGTATATTTATAGGTGTAAGTATGTATATATATGTATGTATGTACTATTAACTATTAAAATGACAAAATCCGTAAAAAGCAAAGTCTGTAAGGACAGCTAAAAATAGACAGGATTGTAGCAAAAATACAAATTTACCAACCGAAAAAACACTTTGAAACACAGGAATATTGGTTATATTGGAAATAGTTTTGAGAAGGGGGAATATGAATTTGCACGATTGTTGCATCATGACCCAGTGATTTGCCAAAATAATATCTTAGTAGGCCTACTGTATTCTGTGTCTGTATTAAGTTGTTTTTCTATATACAATCGTTTATTAACGATTTTTTTGCCTGTGGATGATTTTCTTGTACCTTTCAACCGCTGAATATTTTTCCTATTTATTTACATGTTTTTGACGCCAAGATATTCGTTCGACGAATAAATGTGTAATAAATATCTTCAAAATAGTGGTACAAGTATTGTTTTGTATACTTGTAGACATAATAATAATAATAATAATAATAATAGTAATAAAAATAATAATAATTTAATTAATATAGTATCTGGCACACTTTATTCATAAAAGTCGACGAACAAATGTGTAATAAATATCTTCAAAATAGTAATACAAGTATTGTCTTGTATACTTGTAATCATAATAATAATAATAATAATAATAATAATAATAATAATAATAATATAATTAATATAGTATCTGGCACACTTTATTCAAAAAAGTTGAATACAAGCCCACCAGGACCAGCATGATATACATGCTTGATAATTGTATTAGATAATAAATAAAAAAATAATAAATAATTGTATATTTTAGGCAAAGATCTCTATGTGCTTATACAGCCGGAAGTGAGAAATTATTTAACGATTCACGTAATATATAAATAAATAACTAAATAAATAAATGAATAGCTACTATATAAATATTATTAAAATGATTTATTCAAAGTTAGGATTCATTTCAAAAATAGGCTTACAGTAACTCGAAGTTTCTTTATCTCCTATTTCATGTCTTTGTATCTTTACTTCCCTATATATTCTTTCTTTACCCTTTCTTTATTTTCTTTTCCTGCTCTTCTTTCCATTTCTTTCCTTCCTTTCTTTCTTTTCCTTTCTAATACATTTTATTTTCTTGTTCCTTCCTTTCATTTCATTGCCTTTTCTCTTTCTTTTCTTTTTTAGTTTCTTATTCTTTTCTTTTTTCTACATATATTTTGTGTCATTCATCTAGTCAGTGGTTTTCATTGATATATTATTTGTTTCATAAATATACACTAATTATTATTTATTATTATCATATATTATTATTATTATTATTATTATTATTATTATTATTATCATTACTATCATTATAATTATTAATGATGAATATTAAATATTAATAATGAGCCCCTGTAGTGGACGACGAGAGTTGCTGGTACCGGGTTATTATTATTATTATTATTATTATTAATAATAATAATAATAATAATAATAATAATAATAATAATAATAATAATAATAATAATAATAATAATAATAAATAATAGTATTAATAATAATTTTGCTAATGATAATAATAATACTATGTTTATCATTATTATTATTATATTAATTATTATATAATCTTCATGTACCGTTGTTAGTTAAGTGAAAAAACAGTGAAGGTGCGCCTTTGGCATGCAAACTTTCGTGAGCGCCATGCACCATTTCACTAAGATTCGAATCAGTCTTCCCAGCAAATAAGGTTTTATTTTACCATTTTGCATTTAATTAGACCAAATTTTATCAAAGAAATAATTAGGTTAGACCACGAATCCAGCTAGTCTACGGTTTGATTACGCTTATACGGACTAATTAATCTGTTAATTGACTAATTCCGGCCCAAGTTCGTACATATAAGAGCAGTTCGGAGCCATGCTCTAGCTCCCGTCTCCGGAAACCCACCGGAGCGTGTGAGATTGAGTTTAATACCCTTCGTTTATGTTATTAAAAGTCTCGCACTTTAAAGAGTTTAATACACTCTGCTTACATTGAAAAGTGATACGTTATGAGTAGGCGACACACCTTTGTTAGAAGCTTACTTCTGCTCATTTAACCTAATGTTGGGTTTGGCACTTGTGCGTCGCCTACAACAGATTTTGAGAAATTAGTCCTGTTAACATGAAAGAAAAACCACAAAAGTTGATAAAATATTCGAAATCTTCTCCTTGATTTAAGGTTAATGTGGTACAATGAAAGTTCAATTTTGATCCCCGTGTTAATAAGATAATTCTGACGTAACCGCAACACATGCAAGAAAGGCGGATTTGTTTTTTCAGGTTTAGGCATCAGACTATTAATTCAGCAGTATTAGGCCTATTTGTGGCTATCAGCTGTACATGATTGCCAGGAGGTAAACCACCGCTATCCAATGGACCTTTCTGCTAAGCCCCGCCCCTTGGATATTGTTGCTAAGATCCCACAAAAAGATAGCGGCTATGTTCTCACACGGCAGCTAACTGTCGTGCGTCCATGCGAGAAAATCCCGATCCGGATACCAACAATATGATGATCGAATCACTGGCCAAAAGAAACTGGAAATTGTAAACGCGTACGTGTGATTGGTTGATGATAGAAACGCCCACAACTTGCTAACCGATAGCGCTTGCTAACCGTTAGCGTATCCGGATACCGCTAATGGTTAGCGCTAACCGATCGGGTGTTCTCGCGCGCGCAGGCGCTAACGGTTAGCTCCCGATCCGGATACTAAGGCTCTCGTGAGAACCAGGCTAGCGTAAAATGTGTTTTTGGAGGGCAAGCTCGTAATGTAAACGATGTTCTGATTGGTCATTTGTTAGGTTTGACTGACACTTCGGAAAGGACCAGGAAAATAGCCCTTCCAGTTCGTTTTCTTTACCTTTCGTGACAGAAATTAGCGCCCGTTAGAAACGTCAGCGTGAGACACCACTTGAAAAACATTGAAAGTAATGAAGTTTATTTTATACTGTAGGACCACCAACGTCTAATCAATAACCATGTGATAAGCATTATTTTTAAAGTCCAACAACATCCTCATTATTCCGTATTCCTGTTGAGAAATGAGGAAACAAGAAACAAGATAATGAGGGGAGTAGGAACACAGATTAACAAAATCACGATCCATTGGACTATGGAGATATATGTCTCCATGATTGGGCATTGTTCTTTGGGTCTACTCTCATTAGTTGATTTGCTCAAGTGTTAAGACACATAAAAACTAGCAAATTAGATTTAACCATGGTTTAATGAGGCTTAGTTTCATCCGGGTATTAAACTGTCCATCACGTTTAACGAACAGACTATTGTTGGAAGTCAATGAATTAAATAACGTTGGTTGTAACTACGATTAGGCAGACGAATAGAATCAAGGGAAATTATAAACATTGTTTAAATAAGAGATAGAATTAAAGAACGATTTGTATAACAACTTCTTTATTATTTGAGTCTGTTAGCCATTTACAGTCTAATTGCTATCATCTTGTTAAGTCTTCAAAAGATGTTATCGACTTCTGTTGAGTGATTGATGGTTTGGTTGACAGCGAATAAGGGAACGTCCCGCAAATCCAAGCCCCTGATTTTGCTGAGGTCTAACAATCAGCAGCGTATATACTTACTTGCGATAAACTTGCGTATTTCGTAGGCTTATTCCTGACCCCAACATAACACGTCTTGAAACGCGTATCGGTACGTTATTTTTATTTTCGTCATTGAGAATACTGGATGTCTTTATGATGGGCCTATGTTTATTAGCTTTGTCTAAACATTATCTTTTTTTAAACCTTATCACTCGTCACTTAAATTGAATAGGTTTTTTATCTGTAATTTTCTGCTGTTATTGTTATTATTATTATTGATAATATTTATTGTGATGAATATATTGTTTATATTTTAATTTTTATATAATTATTGTTGTTGAGTTTTTTTAAAGTTTTTATTAATTAATGAACCACGGACTCAAGGAAGAACAACTTTTTACAATTTCTTTTTTGGTATTGTATTTTCTATGTTGAATTTGGGTTTTGCCGTGTATAAATAGCCTAAAGAGTTTATTATTATTCTAACTGTAAATTTTAGTTTCTAGAATTAATGTGAAAATAGTGGATATCTTATTTCTAAAACTTCATTCACATCTGTTCCGTTTCACGTGAAACGGTTCCGTTCACCGGTTAGTCTTCCGTTTCGCGTGAAAGCATTCAAATATATTCCGTTTGAACGCTAAGAACACGGTCGAACAGGTCAGTCAATCTAATACTATCTAATACCATAATGGCAGGTGTTTCTGGATGGCCTTCTTCTTCAGATGATAGCGATGAGGACATCGTTCTTGCCGTTATAATTAGTAATAAATCGAAAAAAAGGAAAAGAAAAGAATGGGTAAATGAAGTTTGCTGCGAAAGAAAGGAGTTCGGGCAATTTGAAACCTTAGTGAAGCGAAATCTGTCTACTGATGAAGATAAATTTTTCAACTACTTTAGGATGACCCCACATCAATATGGTACAGTTCTGAGTTTAGTTAAAGATGACATAAAGAAATGCGACACTAGGCTTAGAAAGACTATTCCGGCAGAAGAACGTTTATCGATTTGCCTCAGGTAATGATAAGAAGTATTTGTATTATCACCTTTAAAAAAGGCCTATGTGTTTATTAAATCCAAAGACAATAGCAAAATGTCTCTGAAAAATAGTAGGGTCCAAGTAGACTTATTTATTCATATGTAAACTTCCGTTACGAATAAAACCGAAACTGTACTGGGTTTGGTCTACTTGTCTATGCTGGTTGGTAGTAATTACTGTATTTAACATATTATTTAACAATAATATTATTTTATCATCCATTAATACAGTAACAATTAAATTGTATTAAAGGATTATGAATGACGATACAATAATATCATGGTTTATTATAGGTATCTTTCTACTGGGGATTCGTACCCAACGATGTACTTCGCCTACCGTGTTGGCAAGTCAACCATTTGCACCATAATATCGGAGGTCTGCCAGGCAATATGGAAGAACCTAAAGGAGGAACATATACCCATACCATCACGGGCCAAATGGGAAGAGATCGCGGAAGAATTTGACCAAAAATGGAACTTTCCCCCTTTGCATTGGGGCCATTGACAGAAAGCATGTGCAAATAGTGGCTCCCGACAATTCAGGGTCATTGTTTTAGAACTACAAGTCTACACATTCTGTGGTATTGATGGCACTTGTAGATGCAAATTATTGGTTTTCCTTTATCGACGTTGGAAATTATGGATCTAATAGTGACGGTGGAATTTTTGCCAGATGCCAACTTAACACAGCCATGATAAATGGTAGTTTGGATATACCGGAGGACAAAAGTTTATCAGGTTCCCCAGAGCTAGGACCCATGCCATACGTGATATTGGGGGATGAGGCATTTCCATTAAAGGAAAATATTATGAGACCTTATCCAGGAAAAGACCTTAACGACACCAAACGTTTATTCAATTATAGACTTTCAAGGGCCCGAAGGATTTCTGAGAACGTCTTCGGGCAGCTAGTCGATAAATTCGGAATCTTTTTCAAGGTCATTAACATGCATCCAAAAAACGTTGATCATGTTATCAAGCTGCTTGTGTGCTTCACAATTTCATCAAAAAAACATCAGACAAAAGAACCCACCCAGTTGAAGACACGGAACTTGCTCAGTGTGAAGGATTGAAACCACTCCAGCAAATGGGAAACCATGCAGGAAGGTGTGCAATAGAAATTCGGGATGCATTTAAAGATTACTTTAACTCCCCAAATGGTCAGGTTGCATGGCAAAGACAAATTTGTTTTGGTCAAGCCTGTATCTAAGATGCAATAAAAAGCATAACAACATATACATTAATGTTTAATTTGCATTTATTGTATTCTTATGTCCCTTCAACCTTCTCAAGTGTGAACTGAACATACACAACTAATTTCTTGCATAGTAGTATGGCATATTATTTAGCATGACAAAAAATGATGTGAACTTTAAATAACTAATAATAATTTATGTACATATTATGGTTGTATAAGGCAGATGCAAATTAATTAGTGTATATCACTAACTTTCTTAAATATGCAACATAGTTTAACATGTATTGTAGTCAACCTATTGATGCTGATATTAATAAAAAAAATATTCACAATCAAGTCCAAATATCCGACTTTTTCTTGTCATTTTTATAGTCTGCATTTGACTTGTCGTACAATACGGGATTAGCTTCGATTAACAAAAGCAACTTTTCAATTTTTAAATCATACTCAGAATCCATTCTCTTCGGCTTCGTACGAGAGCGGGAAAAAAATTAATGAAATTATGCAAATAAGGTCAAGAAGATAATGCAGCTTATTGGTTAAATGTAAACCGGGATACATTCCTTTCCGTTTCAATCGGTCTCTTATTGATCCACTCTGGAAATTTAGTACTTTGAAGACTAGTTTTATTGACAATACACTAGCTAGTTAACATAAACTTGGTGGATAGACCTAGCAAGCTAATTTATTCAAGCACTTAATTGAGGAAAAGGGTTAAAGCATGGACCTATTAATAGGTCCATGGTTAAAGTCCGTTTTTTATGATGACCGTTTGTTTTTTTCCCGGAACGGACTTAGTGCGAATGCTTTCATTCTTCAACACAGTTTCAATTTTTTTTCACGGAACGGACACCTATTCCGTTCCGGACACCTATTCCGTTCCGCTAAACGGAACAGGTGTGAATGAAGCTTAAGCAATATCTCTTTATAAAACCCTATCACTCGTCATATTCGAGTTAAAGCCGATATAATATACACTGTCTTTATCGAAATATATACAAATTACTCAAATTCTTTTGAATTTCAGATCACAATGGTCAAACAAAGGAGATGATCTTTCCCAAAGGATTGGATTTAGATCGCCCCAAGAGGGAAAGAACGTCATTTTCGTCACTGCAACTTCAAAGACTTGAAGAAGAATTTTGTAAAAACCAATATTTGGTCGGCAAAGATAGATGCGTGCTTGCTGTCAAACTAAATCTAACAGAAACTCAAGTGAGTTGATGGAATGGAATAATAATATACAGATTATCGTGATATTCTCCGGTGTCACAAGTCACAAGCCTTCTGTGTACCCCCCCCCCGCCCACTCTACTTTGCGTAATGTCCAGCTTGAAGCTTGAATTTAGCGTCAGGAACAGTGAGATAATTCACTTTTGATTAATAGGGCCAGAAATCAGTATAAACACTAGTTTTGTGTACGATTAAACTGTATTGCCTGTGTTTATTTTACCGTACTTTATCGCTAATTTATACTTAAAGATTTTATAATTATTTCATTATTACTATTATTGTTGTTATTAGGCCTATTATTATCATCATTAACATTATTAAAACAAAAATTATTTATTTTTATTACATATTATTATAAGATTCATCATTGAAATTATATTAATAACTGATATAATTTAATTGAAAATATAAAAGATATATAAATGTAGTGCCCATCTCTTTGCAGGTAAAAGTATGGTTTCAAAACAGGAGGACAAAGTTCAAACGTGAAAAAAGTAAAATGATTGAATTACAACACAGTAACGCCGAAAGCATCGCAACACGCAATATCCTGCATCTACTTGACAACAGTCGACCGCCGATACCGCTAACAACAAATCCATACTATTGATACGATCATACGGTACCATATTGGTAAAATATTTCCATTGGTAATTGATGACGGTAGTCAACTCATCGACTAATCAAATTATCGACAATTTAATACTTGGTATGCGTTACTGAAGATAACCTACCTATTAATGATCACTCTTGAGAGATTCTTTGACTTACTTGAACCATGGAGGAAATGTATTAATATATTTCCTCCATGCTTGAACATTACAACTTGAAAGCCGCTGGTCCATGGTAGGACTGAGGTGCAAATTTGTATGGCTTATGGCACCTCTCTAGACGGTATGGCACCCTTGGAATACATTTTTCCCATTTTAATAAAAAAAAATAAAATAAAATAGGAACCCCCCCCCGCTCCCCAGCTCCTTGAATCTGCCCTGCATTGACTCTACATAAAATATATCTAGCAGAACAACAAACACCGAGACCTTTGAACTATAGCCGTATTTAACGCACCGAAGTGTTTATGTTTTCCTCGAATAAACGCCACCTAAGTAAATGTAAACAAATCTAATGGAAGCGACATCATTCTCAACACATTCTATTAATGTTCTACTCCAGTAGAATTACATTTTTTTCTAACCTGGTTGGGATCAATACGTCTTTATGATCATGCAATAACACATTTTTAGCAGTAATTATGTGTTGTAGTTCCACATTTACAGAGAAATTAAAGGGCGTTTATTTGAGTATACGTATCCTTTTTACACAAAAACAAAAACATATGCCTCTCTCGAATAAACGCCCCCTCAAAAACCCTTCTCAATAATACACACCCCGGGTCGTTTATTATAATAAATTATTACGGAATTTCTAGACAACAGCGTTTTCGGCACCTTGTTTTGCCATTTGCTATATTCTTATTAGAGGCCTTGCAATTTTACACCTGGTACGGAAAGGGTAGTCTGTATTTTTCTTCCGCACCAGGTGTAAATACACTAATGCTCTATTATAAATAAATTTAACCTTCCTACGCGGAATACTTCGACCAGCTAAACCAATCTATAGATATTAATTATGCATTTTTATAGCTAGCGAATTTCGATCCTTTGGCGGACTGGCGTTTGTCGAGTTCAAACAGAATCTCAAAGTTATACACCTTGCAAATAAGCATTTGTAGAAAACATGTCATAATACATTTTCGAAGTTTTCTTCTCACAAATGTATTTATATAATATATATTAAATATATATACTATATATATACTGTATATATATATATATATTTACTATATATATAAAACGTTCGTGTACTCAATAAA
>NW_022728190.1:748129-763691 GCF_011630105.1 Anneissia japonica | reverse complement strand
ATGTAGTTTACAATTTTAGCTGTAGTTTACGGAAAAAAGATAATGAAAAGGTTTTTGTATTGTTACCTTCGTATCTTCTCATCAGAGAAGATAAATAAAATAATTTTGTTTCAAAGAAAAGACGTGAGCAGATGTGTTGCCTATTCATTGAAAATGAATCTGTTTCTTCGTGGGGCCTACTGTAGGCCTATATATATTTTATGTCTGGCTATTGTTTGTCTTAAACCAATTTGTTTTATTTCATGCATGGATTGGCTTATTTAGGACAGTAATATCCAATAAGAATTAAGAATTGGTTTATACTGGTGTAACAATCCGCTGCTAGTTATTGTAGGTGCACTGCAAATACTTAAGAAAAAAAGCTCAGGAAATAAATTATGACATTATTATTATTATTATTATTATTATTATTATTATTATTATTATTATTATTATTATTATTATACATATTTGAATACACTTGCTGCATTGGGAAAAATGGTATCTTACTAATATTTCACCCTACTTTTACCATTCACAGAGCATTCGAAACCAAAATTCTTACGCATAAATTTATTGCCTATAGGCCTATTATTAAAATTATAGTATACTATTTGTGAGCTTTGTAGCTCTTTTCTACATTTTTCATCCACACAGTAAGGTATACAGGAGTCTTGAAAGGAGGGGCGCCAATGTGAACTTAGGAGAGGGAGCCTTGATGATTAAATACGCTAGCTTGCAAAAATAAGGTGATGGTGGTGAACTACTTAAGCGTCATTTTTTGGCTTTGAACATTCAAATTGGGGCGACTGGGAGGGCGGGAGCACCTCCTAGACACGTCAATTCATCTAGTACTTAAAATATGGTATCTGCTGTGAATATATCGTTTATCAAAGAACACGTACACATTGCCAGCTGCCACGTATGCAACTCACAGAAGTGCGATAGACAGATTTTTATTTGTAATGACACTTCAGGAGAAAGAACCCGCGGGGTGGGGAAATACCACATATCACTAAAGGGGGCTGAGGTTTCAAAGGTCGCACGCCTGCAACTTTGTTTAACCTGAAATCTCAGAAACATCCGAGAATCAAATAGTCTTTAATGTCTTGTCATCATGGATCCATCTATTGTCACATCATGCTGATCTCCAATCAGCATGATGAAAGAATGGCTAAGCTCCGCCCCATGGATTGTTGCTAAGGTCCCACAATTCAACAGTAATCTGCAGAAAATTGAATAACATGTTTTGATTGGTCAGTTGTTAAGTTTGATTGACACTCTTGAATAAACATTACAAATAACTTTACTCTAGTCAGTTTCTTACATTACAGTACTGTATGTGTATTAACACTATTGTTTTAAAAAACAAACATTTTTTGCTTGGTAAGGTACAAAGTTTTTTGTCTCAAATAGATCTGAGATTTTTTATATCATTTATACACCAAATCAATACAGCCGATTTAAAGGAAGATGTTTAGATAGGAAAAATTGCAATGTTTTAATGCTTCTTTTTTTTCCAAAGAAAACATAATTTAATTCCAATTGCTATGTTTTTGAAATTCTTTGAAATAAACATACTATTTATATATCTCACCTTTTAAGATTAATCTTTAAATTTAAATTCTAAATGGCTTGTGAGCATTTTCACTACAGAATAAACAAATTTATCGAGCCAACGCGTAAATGGTGTATACATGGGTGATGAAAGAACTCAAATGGAAAACTAGTATTATTATTTGAACAAATAGAGAGGCATAAATAAATACAAACTAAAAGCCACCTTTGTAACATTCACTTCAGGCTTATTTTGACTGCTACACTATTATGGGATATTATTGTTATTGTTACCTTTAAAGGTTAAAGATTTGAAGTGGAGGTGCAATTGTAGGTTTGTTTTTATAATAGACAGAGATATAAAAATAATTATTGACAGGAAAAACATTATCGTATGTTTATACCGAAGACATTTATTGTTTTATTCTTTATAATCTATTTATTAATTCATTAAATAATATTTCCAAGGGACAGCACAATTAAATTAATGTACCCTAAACAGAAAAAATTAACATCTAGAGTAAAAAATAGGAGTACACAAACGAAGCCAATAAATAGAATAACAGTGTAAATCTGGTCAGATTTATATATAAAATTTAATAAAATAAAATAAAATAAAAAATTAATTTAATTTAAAGTAATACAAAAAAAATCTTCTTATCGTGTTCACACACAGAGGCCTACATGCTAGGTAATTTGTGTAGCGACTGTATGGAAACCAATCTCTAACCACTTAGCGGTCATATATACCTTTATGTTTTTTAAATGCCAATGACAATGTCATTTCCCTTGTCATCGCCTTTGCATTGTCATTGCCATAATTTCAATGTCATTGTCAATCCCACTGCCATTGGTTCTGGTTCTGGTTCTGGTCGGTAAAGATCGACCTCCAAAGGTGTAGGAGTAAAACAGGATGGGTAGAAATAGTGTGAATGACAGGGTGCTATCCATGTCATTGCTAATTGTATTATTACTACCACCACAATCATCATTCATTCATTCATTCATTTATTCATTCATTCAATGAATGAATGAATGAATCAATCAATCAATCAATCTTTTAATCAATATTATCAATATTACGGTACTGTATTATATGATTATTGTTATAATTGCTTTCGTTCGATAAATATGACGATTGTGCAATATATAAAATATTAAATTATTTATTATAATAAATGTAGACACACCTGATTTACTGACCATTACAGCCTGGGTAGATATCACGATGGGACCTGTGAAAATGTCCCGTAAATCCACAGAACTAGTACTTTTAGCAAACTAGGCGTGAAAACCACATTGTTGAAAATAAAAGAAGAATTAACACGAAGAAACAACTATTAATGTCATGCCGTTGCTTGTATCCATTGTTTGCCTTTATTACAATTACGTATACATTCAATCATGAAACAGTAAATCGTGAAGTACAATATTTTAGACGACACACTTATCCTGGTGCAAGTCAGTAAATCGCTTAATAACACCGCCCTCTATAACTTAATAAATAGACTTTCACAATAATTGTTTTGACAATACTCCGCTAAATAAGTAGACTTACAAATTGTAAAAATATGGTTGTTTTGACCTGTAAAAATAATTCCAATTAATAATAATTTATGACCTTTTTTCTTCGGAGTTATAGGTTTAAGCCTATACCACAACATAACTACAAAGGCACTTTCTTACCAATTTATTAATAAATGAACATCAAAACAACTCTCACATTATCGCGACCTAGTACTGCGACCGTACCAACCTGCGGTCGTATCCGACTGGAAGTAGGACCTGCCTTCTTGTCATTTATTGGTGGAAAGTAATAACGGCCACTTTAGCCAAATGTTTACGGCACGTGTGAGAGCGACTACTATTAGACTGACCAGTACTGACCACAATAAATTTCTAAACATGTTGAAAACTCCGCGACCATGCACGACCTCTGCCTTGTCACGAGCAAGTTGCTCTTAGCTGCTATCATACTATCACGACCTGGCCACGACGGTGTCGGTCGTGTACCGATCGCAGTGTAGGCCTTGATAGTGTGAGAGTAGCTTAATTCAATTGTCTACAACATAACAGACGCTTAGAAAACGACGAAATTTTCACATTGACACCCAAATCGAATATGCAGTACAGCATATCGCCAAATATAACAACTTGTAACATTTTTTGGTCAAGGATTGCTAAGTGTGAAATTATTTTCACGTACCAATCTCAGTAAGGCGACACTTTTTTATACTTTGTTTCGAGAATTTATCAATTTTTTTAAGATCGTCAGAGGAGGGCGAAAAAAATAGTTTTACCAAAAACCTTTATATGGAGGAAAAAATAAAAATTAAATATTTGTTTTAATTGGTCCAATACATTTGTAAAACATATAGGCCTTATAATAATAGACCTATATATTACCTAACACAATCTGCACATTGTTTCAACTCCTCTTTTTTCCACATACTATCAAAATTGTTACATCAATAACCTTTATATTGGCGATTACACAATTATTTAAATGAAACAATTTAAATTAACATAATATGTATTATAAAAGTGCAGTGAATTTAAATGTGTAAATAACACCTGGTGGAGGTTATTATCATAATGATTCAATATAATAATATAAAATGGTATAATCTGATGATTTACATTATAACACTATAAATCGTCGCTCACATCACGAACTAACACAATCAAAATAGATTGTGTTAGTTCGTGAAATCACAGTAGCGCGTCAAAACGAGCGCGTACTGGTTGTCAAGCAATTTTGTATTCTTTACCACACAAAAAGTCCTTAACGACAGCAGCGCGTATTTTGACGCGCTTTTTTTTATTTCACGAACTAACACAATTGAATTTAATTGTGTTAGTTCGTGATGTGAGCGACGAAATGTATGTCACACTGTAAATGTTACAATATTATATAGTCCACTATCACAACAGTATATACACAATCATTATCATAACACCATACAGCGTACGGTAACCAACTAAATTACCAAAGTATAACACCTTGTTATCCCATTACTCCAATTACAGCAATAGTAAAAGTATACAATACTGCACATTGTATATGTATGTAAAAGTATAAGTAATAAATAAAATATTTTTTAAAAGATTTTAAATCATCATTATCGACGGGCGACTGGTTCGCTAAACAAGGTATGAAAAATGTCTCGCCTAAATTTCAAAAGATTTTACAAAACTTGCTTCCCAGCAATCACAAAATGTCCTACCCCTTTTCGGCAAGTAATAAAAAGAAAAAAATAAAAGAAAGGAAGAAAAATAAATTAATGATCAATAACCTCAGAGGTTATTTCTGAGTGTATAGAAAATCATTTATTGTCTCTCGATTGCCCCCCCCCCCACCTCTTTGCAAAAACGTGTACAATGTTATTTAGTCAGAACGTTATAAATACCACTGATAGGCCTACGTATTTATGGTTCTACAACAAAATCAAAATCGTAACTGCAACGTAAGCATAACGTCTGAGTTATAAGTTACATACTAGGCACAACGACCATTTTTAAAGCGTGCAAATCCATTTAAGCTATTTATTAATTATGTTATATTTTATCATTTAATTATGTTATATTTTATCATAAACGCCTTTCTTTCCAGATAGGAAGCACTTTTCCATTGTACATTGGATCCATTCACTCAGGTTGTACCGCCGTAGTTCTCTCAGATACCGAGCATCCCCTACAGTGTATTATACTCCACAAGATGTCAGCAATCAAGAACGAATCTCAAGATATAATGTTAAATATGATAAATTATTTAAAAAATCTAAGTAATGTTTTTCCTAATAAAATATCTAATGTCATCTTTTTTTTAAATTTCCTTTAAACGGATTTAGCGAATTTATTTTTTTAAATACTATAGCTTATTCCAGATACACTATCCATTCTTTAGGTTGGTATCATTGATTTCGATGGATACGGTATTTGTGACTGTTTGGAATTTTTTGTGGTTGAAAAATAATAACATTAGTTTTATTTACATTTACGACAAGCTTATTTGCTATCATTCATTGAATTTTGAAAGTTTGAATTTCAATATATGAGTTAAGTTAGTAATATCTTTAGTTAAGTAATAGACAGTGTTATCATCCGCGTAAAAGATTACCTAAACTACATTGCCAACATTGCATATATCTTTTTCTTGAAGTAAATATTGTAAAGGGCCTATAAGGGGACCCCACATATAATTTCTGACAGTGATGATTTTTTATCATTTATTCTGACAAATTGTTTTCTACCCTCTAGGTAATTCATTAAACATTTTAGGCATGTGCCTCTTATATCGTAATGATGAATCTTTTGTATCAAAATATCACGATTTAATTCATCAAAAGCTTTTGATATGCCTATGTCTATAAAAACACTGGCAAGAAATGTATTTGATTCGAAAGATGAAAGCATGCCTTTTACGCGCTCAAGGATGACATGCGTGTGGTGGGGGCTTAATATTTTATTATTTAGTTAGGTAGTCACAAAGTCTTCTGTGCATTGCGCAGAGGCGGATTTAGGGGGCGGGCGTAAACAAAAATTTCGCGGGGGCATATCCCCAGACCCACTAGCGTAGTGTTTTCTCGATTAGCCCCACTTTCGGCCCCCATTTTGGACATCACTGGATCCGCCCCTGTAAACGAAGATAACCTTATCATGATTTTATTTGTCTTTGAGTTTTTTGAGAATTTAAGTATTTCTGGTAATTTTTTTTTTTTTTGTTTTGTTTAAATTTTAGTGCAGTCTATTTTACATAAATCATAAATACTATTTTGAATTGATTCATCATTAACGATATATTCATACATAATAGGATTTTATTTATTAGGTTTATGTGCATTTTGTACAGACTTTTCAACATAAAACACAGGCAAATGTTCGGTTATCCCTGATATAATGATACGTGTTGTGAACTCTCCGTTGATTTGGTTTGTAAAAATGTTGTCAATAAGGGTTGCTGATGTTTTTGTTACACGAGTTGGTTTAGATATAATGGGGAAGAGGGAATTTGCCACCCTTTTGATGTCTTAATTTAATAATAATAAAATAATAATATAATAAAAGGGTTTTTTTGCCTTTACGAGACGGAATTGTTAAGAGATTTTTAGATGAAGAATAAGTGGATAAGGTGAAAGCTAAGTCACAAAAGTAACTTGATTATTTATACTATAATTCATAAGGTCAATATTAAAATCTCAAAAAAAATATGGCAAATTCTATTTTCTGAATTTATTCTAAAAAGAAGCTCAATCATGAAGAGGTCAGATCGTCTATATACAATTCCAATAATTATATATTTTTATTCTTACTAATTATTTCAATAATAAAAGTAGCCACAGTTTACTTAACAATTTTCTACATTGATATTTCGTTCGACATTATACCCTTCACAAACACAGTGTAAATAACAACTCCACTTCCCCTTTTGTTTTTTCTTTTTACGTGAAAAAATATATATATATAAATTTACGCTGGGAAGTAAAAAAAAAGAGAAAGTCGGCGAATTCAAAGATTTTTATTATATTTATTATTCTTTCTAAAATATTTAAAATTCATTGGATGCTACTATTGCTATTTTAGGTTGGTAAATATTTTGTATTTAAGTATTTTTTTCACCAATGTATACCAGGACTATATAAAGCCATTCGTGAACATACCAACATAGGACAATAACATTCAATAACAAATAAAATGTAATATCTATAGATGGATTATCGATAGGTGTTTGTGTTTGTGATTTATTTACTTGGTATTTTATCATTTATATCCTTCACTGCTCATTTCTCTCATTCGACTCCCGGCGCTGTAACTTTAGCATTGATAAGAAATGTTTCCGGTACGATTTGTTGCCGAATCCATAGATATATGGACTCACTGCAGTGTTGCTGTAGACGCAAAAATGTGAAATAATGAATGCCATGGCAGATTCTTTCGCAGGATCTGTGACAAGAAGAACCACTATCAGAGGTACCCAGGCAATGATAAAATACAAAAGACTCGAGAACAACAATAAAGCGGATTTTACTTCGCGGTTTAGTTTGTATCGCGAATTGGCCGCGTTCGGATTCACCGCGAACCGGGCTGCTGCAGCTGTCTCATTTGCAGCTATTGCCCGAGCGTGCCGACGTACAACGAAGAAAAGCCTGCCATAGATGACAGTGATTACTGGTAAAGGAAGTAACCAGTTGGTAAATACCCATAAAAGGTAACTCGTTGAAATCACCGCGACCATTCGACAATCCTGTTGGAGAGGCCACGTGTTTCCAAATGGTGCGACAATTGGTAAAAAACCAGTAAAAATCGAATGAAAGGTAATCAGTATCAGAGTTATGTAACATCTTTTCTCTGTGACGATTGACGAGTATACCATCGGTTTACTGATGGTAATGAAACGCTCGGTGGATAGTGACAACATGATGAAAGAATGACCGATTGACATTGTTATTATGCTACTCATGAAGATGATACACCCTGGGTTGTCATTTAGAACCTTGATATCGATTAAACACTGCAAAGGATAAATTATTCCACCTCCCATCATGTCAATGAATGCCATATATGTCACAAATGTATTTGATACAGTCTGCAAGCTTGGAACTTTAAAGTACAGGGTGATAAGTGTAATATTTCCGACGTAAGTGAAAAAAGACAAAATAAGCGTGCAGATCACTGCCGCCACGATTTCTTCCATGGCAATCCAAAATCTGCAAAGATTGAAATTGAGATAAAAAGAGAAATGCAAAATATAGGCATATACAGCCCTGTCACATAGTAGCGAATAGAGCTAACTTATGCCGAGCGTACTGATTTATTTAAGAATTTGTCGTAGTCCAGATACGCTCAAATTATTGGCAAAAAAACAAACATCCTGGCGTAAAAGACAAACGCCCAACGAATGAGGGACTAATGCTAGCGTCCATTAACGAATGACAGCGGATTCGTAGCGTTCGCCCAACGAATGTACAGCGAACGTCACACGTACTGTATGTCTGGCGTGCTGCCGCCGGTCACATGACCCACACTTCACAAGTTATCTCGGATATTGTCAGACCAGTTCAAAATTACTTCATTATGCCTCCCAAGCTGCATCCACGTAGTAATCTGGCCTCCTCCGTGAATGTCAACTTACGCAAACGTAAACCAAAATTTTCATAAACGTCGGCATACGTTGGCTCTATTATATTCACTACAGTGTGACTGCAGTTTACGGCTCATTAACGTTCGTCATTAAAGGAATAAATGTAAACAAACGCAGCTTGAAACTTAACGGTACTGTTCAGTGTGCCTACCGTTTATAAATAACCGTAAATAGCCTACATTAGTTATGTCAAATTCAAATCACATTAAAAAGTTTTGTTCGTAAATTCAACAATGGCTATACTGTATGTCAAAAGCGCTAAAGTTTTTGGCCCGTTTTTTTTTTTCCCGAAGAGAGGGACATTTTTTTTTTCAAAGTTACGTGCGCAACAAGTGGATTCACTGGGTATGAAATCCACTGGATACTCTCTTAAGCGAATTTTACTCTAAAGTGCCTACAGTGATCACTCCAATTTTTCTCTTTGTCGTGTGCAGATTCACTCTTAAATGAGTGAATATTATCCATAAATATTGAGAAAATAGAAAAATTCACTCTGATTAAGTGAAATCTCAATCCTTTTTTTTAACTCTATTTTACTCTATTGGAGTGATCATTGTAGGCACTTTATTTTTACTCATTTACATTTAGAGAGTAAAGAGCAGTAAAATAGCAGTGTAAAAACTACTAATTAAACAGAAATCCCTAATAATCTATACTCAAAATTGTTGGAAAATATTCAAGTACCATCGCAACTGTCCATTTAATCAACATGAGAATTACTGTCATTGTATTCTTTTTTTTCTTTGCCAAGCCTTTTATTTCCATAATCACATAATTTATAAATGAAACATCACATAGGCTAAGTTATACTTTATATAAAACACAAGTAACATACTATATAGATAAAATGAAACATAATAATAGAAGGCCTCTTTAAGTAGAAAAATAATAAAATAAATAAATAAAGAAATAAAATAATAATAATAATAATTTACCTTGCATATCTTCAAAGCATTAATTAGAAGCGTGCTTGGATTACATTTACTTTTACTATTACTTTAATTTACTATTATTTAAAGTGTCACATTTGGCGAGTTTTGGTGCCAAATTTACATAAATGAGCGTAACACCTCAACCGTCTATTTGGCATACACATTTACTACAAGAGTGTCATTTTAATACAAAATCACAGATTAATTAAGTTCCATTTATCACACCATTTAGAAAGACACATTTTTCCTAGGGCTATATGCTTTTCAACTGCTTTTTCAAAGGAGAGTTTCTGTTTGAATTCTAACAATGTCGGCTTCTTATTCTTAAATCGACATATATATATAAATAATACTTTGCATGTAAAACAACAAGTTTATGTGAACATTAGTTTGAGAACTAAAACAGACAGCTTTATAAGACAATTCACTTCCATCTAATAAAAAATGCTTGTTAATTTCTTTTCAGATTTTACAGTCCCAGAAAAGGTGAAAAATTGTTTCGGTCTCTAAATGACAAAAAGTGCATTTTTCAGATTGTATAATATTTATTTTAAAAAGAAAATCATTTACAGGCAGAATTCGATGTAAAACCTGAACTGAAAGTATCCTAAACTCGTCGACTGCGTACAAAGACGTGGGGCAAGATAAATATCAGGCCAATTCAGTTCAGGATCATTGAATTCTGCCGCCCATTTCATCTCGGAAACAGGAGTCTTAAATAACTTTTTAGTGCACAATTTACATATAAACTTGCATACATTTGGTGATTTTTTTACACTTTCAAGAATTTCATCTTGATTACTTTGTAAATTATAGCAGACATTACCTAATTCGTATTGTTTTTTTCCAATTTGCTGGAATAGCATGGATCAGTGAAAAAAAATCTAGGTAATTAACTTTTATATTATATTTTCTTTCGAAGTCGATATAGCACATTATTACACCGTTAACATGCGTGATATCTGCAAGAGTCTGAATGCCCTTTTTATACAGTATTTCATTAAACACAGGTTTTCCTCCAATTCTAATTTGCGAATTATTCCATAAAATCTGTTTACCAAAACAGTTAAGAGGCGTTTCGAAGGTAATATCACACCATGCTGACAGCACATTTTTATAAATTGATTTCTGATGTTACTTATACATTTTTCGTTTGATTTCATATTACATCGCCAATTTCCACCTAAATTTCTCATATGGAGTGCAAAAAATACCTTCCAAACGCCCTTATTTTTTTCATTAAGCAATCGTTTGATCCATGTTATTTTTAACCCCTTAACTACTGAATCTAAATGACACATCCTAAGCCCTCCATCTACATAGTCTCCAATTAATGTTTTCTGTTAATTTTGTCTGGTTTGCCAGACCATATAAACTTAAACATAATGGATTCGAGGTCTTTGATAAATTTGTATTCTTCTGTACACTACAACAGAATGTGTTCAAAAGATTCATATGGTTCTAAACGTGACTATTAACATGACTATTTCCAAAATCAAATCACACCGATATCGAACCAACTCATAGCATGGCACCGGTTTACTTTTGCAAAGTTGTGATCTTCTACTTGCATAAAAGATCATTTTTGATTTTCTGGGTTTTGGTGTTCACATACCGTTTCTTCTGTATTATGTGCGTTTATTTATTTATTTATTTTTTTTTGCGACGTTTTTGTCTTCTTTGTTACTAACTATCGTTTTGTGAAGCGCAAGGAGGCTCTAGAATACTAAAAGAAAGGGATTAGTATACTCAATACCGATTAAGATCTTTAAAGTGATACAAATTACAATCATTAACAAAATATATAATATTTGGTGTTATAAATAAATTGCTCTTTTCTGACTTTTTAAAAATTTTTACCAAATACTATATCTATAAAAAATGTGTAGTACAAAACCAAATATTTACGGAGTTTAACAAGATCTTATAGGCGGTATTACAGATGTATTAAATATCTGCCTCACTCGAAGAGAAGAGTGTGGAATTCGAAAAGCTACCGGAGCCCAGCAAACTGACGCCGAGGTACCTGCGTGTACACGGTAGAGATGGCGGCGACATCTCAAAAGCGGGGGCGCGCGTATGCCATTTTCGTGATTTCTGAAGAGGAAATGGAGGGAAAAAAGAATGAAAAAGGAAAAAAAAAAAAGAAAAAAAAGTGGAATTGGGGAGGAAAAGGGTTTCGAAATGATGATTATGATTATTAATGCCTGACTCTGGGTGTGTTCTTTTGTGATTTGTTTATCATTATTATTTTTTTGTTGTTGTTTATTATTATTGTTATTATGATTGTTATTATCATTATTAATAATTTTTTTTTCCAGGACCACAATGAAAAACATTTCTTTAAAATTATTGTGTCATCCTGGCTAAAGATATTAGTAAATAAAAGAAATGGCCCCTTTGGAAACATTTATTCAGTGATAATTAATGCCTAAAAAATAATCATTAATTCAGTATTAGATTTTGCATTTTTTGGGGGCAAGTTGAGATCACCTGCAAGGACAAATGTATATCAAATATTATTCTTTGTATGCATTGTACAACATAAGATTTTTTTTTTTTTTTTTTTTTTTTTTAATAAATGAACTTTAAAAAAAAGTAAAAAATTGTCCAGTTCAGAAAACAAACAAATTATACAAGATGGTTAGATAACATAATCCAACGTTTTTTTAACCTTTAAATATCTACTTTTATACTGAAATTCCAAATGATATTTCGACCAGAGAATAAACAAATTAAGGAAGGCAACGAGTCATTAATAGTGTTAGATGGACCATTAGACCGTACATAAACACAAACTTAAGATTGGCATTGTTTCATTCACATAGGCTTGTTTTGATTGCTATTACAGTGCTCTTATGACATATTATAATTAGTTTATATATACAGCGCATTTAAAAAAATGTTCTCTAAGCACATTACATTGTACAGGGTACTTGCAAAAGGGTTGTCAGTATCTTCATTGTCGAGCCTATGTTTGTTAAACCCGATATGCCATATACAAGATGATTTAAAGAATGCGGTACAGTATATTGTGTCGATTATCATGGTTGTGTGAGTGTCGCATGCAGTTGCTAGGTGTTCAACTATAATTTCAGGGAAAAAACCTTTACATTCTTTGTAAATAAAAAAAATTACTTTGTATAGAAAGAATATGATTTGTGAGCCATTAATTAAAAATTGGTTATAATATTTATATCTCTACTAATCTCTATACTACTAAAATGCCACCAAATATCTCCGAAAGTATTTAAGTACAATTATGATTTTCAGACATGTTGTGCTACCACTAAAAAGGACGAACATCCGCTACATTAGACTCGATTTGTTATCCTACGTGTGTGTTTCTTTCTTTCTTTCTTTCTTTCTTTTTTTTTTGGGAAAAATTAACACATTTTCTTGCTGATTACTTCAAAATCTCATAACTTTCGTGACGTCATTATGCCACTCACCCGATCTAATATGCATGTTATAAGTCTCACATGCACAAATTTACAGCCATTCAGACACAATACCACAACACCGCACTCAGACAACGAACACGTCGGAGTTAACGCATTATTATATAGAAGATAGATTTATTACGATAGTAATTTTATAGTAACTAATTTATACGCGTTTGTTATCGGAACACATTTGTAATTAGGCTTATCCACCTACTTGAATCATAATAAAACATCTCATGCCCAACTTTATATGTTGCACATTTACATGCAAGAGGTACTGTACTCCAAGTATTATCAAAATGGACAATTCCTCATTCACAAGTACTATTCGGCAGAGACACTCGCGCTAAAAAACATTACTACAAAGAGGTCCTTTAGAAAGAATAATGACATGGTAACTATAACATCCTCAATGATTGCCTCCTTAACTTCCCATAACATTTAACTATATGCCTCGCTACTTTTTCTCACTCACTTAACACCGTGCAGAGCACGGGTATATGCTGGTAAAAAGTAAAGATAAAGAGCACTGGTTCTTGCGATATATTTATCGAGATTAATAGGAACTCAAAACATGGTTTTAAAGATAAGGGGCAAAACGGATGGCACTTAGGATATATTTCTTCTAGATTTGTGGAGGCGCCTGTGCGATAAATCATACCAAACATATCTTCCTTTTCAATCAATAAAGAGAATTCTCCTGATGACCGTCACAGCAATTTAACCGAAACGTGGAAACTATCAACCAACGATTTTATCCCAGCAAGACATATTCAGTTATTTCGAAAGCTTGTACCGAAAGTTTGATTATTATTTTATTATTGATACTCGGCATGCACACCTTTAAGAAATATTTCAAATTAATATAAGGCCTAATTTTTAAAAAATTGTGTACCAGTTAATGTACCTATGGTGGCTTAGAAAAGGAATCCATCAACCGGTATTGGAACAGCGTCGCTTTCAAAAATGAGCATCCGCAGATGCCATCTACCGGGAGTTTGATGTAACATTGTCTCAATTCAGGAAGAGGCAACCCTTTCCAAGTAACACCGACATATCAAAATCATGGTTATCAATATTATTAACAAAAACAGAAGAAAAGAGTCTCTCTTAAGTCGTGATTTGTAAAAAAATAGTCGGTGGCAGTCTGAATGAATCGCCATTAAAACACGATCCGTTGCACGCGCGCCGTGGCGTTGCGTTCGCCATAGAGAATCGCGTCGGGCTTTAAACATCATTTCTACAGAGAGAAAGGTAAGATTATTTTTTTAAAATAATATATAATAATTTGACAGATTATTGATAAGATAATGATAAAATCAAGATTTATTTTCTTACCGATAGAACTAAATAGCACAGTATGATAGGCTTCCCTGCTGACCTTTAGACAGTTGTAGTGGCTATAGTTGTTTAGTGTAACGGTATATAACTGTATATATACTGTAGACGTGTTCACAATGCTGCCATAGTCCGTTATATAAAATAATAGGCCAAATAGTTAAATTATATACCTTCCACATGATATGACGTCTTTTTACTTATTCTGGTCACGTGCTCTCTCACTCTCAATATGCATGCCTAATACTATGTATGTCTCAATGGCAACCGGGAACCAGTAAAGACTACGCCACACATCGGCTAGTCGCATACAACTTTGTAACGCATTACTAAACCTAGGTTAATACGCTCTCTAACACTATTTTTAAAATAATATCTGTGATAAGACTAGAAAGACAAGAAGGACAGACATAGAACCGTTTCCAATTGAAACAATATAGGCCTCTCCTTAATTTTATGCAGTGTGATTAACTATAAAATGCTTACGATTGATCATGTTAATGAACCGAAAGTATAGTCTCTGATTGCGTATCCATCACCAATAAAGAGTATATTAACAAGGACTTATGTATTATTATTATTATCGTCATTACTTATTATTATTATTATTATTATTATTATTATTATTATTATTATTATTATTATTATTATTATCGTCATTAATTTGTAGTATTATCATTATTGATATTATTATTAATAATATTCATTATTATCATCATAAATTATTATTATCATGAGCATCGTAATTGATTGGTGAATGTTTATATTCATCCAGTAATTGTTGTGCAACATTTCTCACCATTTAGCATCCACTCATAACCAACCCAACGGGTCAGTCGTTTAAAGAAGTTCAGCGGAGCTGGAAGTAACGACACTTAACTTTAATTAGTAAGTTCAAGAATTTGGTTTCTATACTTTTTTTCTATTAATATTATTATTATCGTTATTATTATCAGTAGTAGCAGCAGCAGCAGTAGTAGCAGCAGCAGCAGTAGTAGCAGCAGCAGCAGTAGTAGCAGTAGTAGTAGCAGTAGCAGCAGTAGCAGTAGCAGTAGCAGTAGCAGATGTAGCAGCAGCAGTAGCAGCAGCAGCAGTAGCAGCAGCAGCAATAGCAGCAGTAGCAGTAGCAGCAGTAACAGCAGTAGCAGCAGTAGCAGTAGCAGCAGTAG
>NW_022728190.1:735927-747968 GCF_011630105.1 Anneissia japonica | reverse complement strand
GTAGTAGTAGCAGTAGCAGCAGTAGTAGTAGTAGTAGCAGTAGCAGCAGTAGCAGTAGCAGCAGTAGCAGCAGTAGCAGCAGCAGCAGCAGTAGCAGTAGCAACAGTAGCAGTAGCTGTAGCAGCAGTAGCAGTAGCAGCAGTAGCAGTAGTAGCAGTAGTAGCAGCAGCAGTAGCAGTAGCAGTAGTAGCAGTAGCAGTAGTAGCAGTAGTAGTAGTAGCAATAGTAGTAGTAGCAGTAGTAGTAGTAGTAGCAGTAGTAGCAGTAGTAGTAGTAGTAGTAGTAGTAGTAATAGTAGTAGTAGTAGTAGTAGTAGTAGTAGTAGTAGTAGTAGTAGTAGCAGTAGCAGAAGTAGCAGTAGCAGCAGTAGCAGTAGTAGCAGTAGCAGTAGCAGCAGTAGCAGTAGTAGCAGCAGCAGCTTTAGCAGCAGCAGCATTGGTATTAGTAGTAGATAGTAGTAAGTAGTAGTAGATTCAATATAGATATAATATTATTGAATATGTTATTGCATGTAGGAGTATTTGCTTGAGTAAACTATGAGTTTTCGGTGTCAGTACAGTAATCCTATGTTACCAAAACTCAGCGTGTAAACCATATTGTTAAAATTAAAAGAAGAAATAACACGAGGACACAATTAACATATTAATGCTTTAATTCATTGTTTGTCTTTATTACAATCATACAGATGTTCACGACATTACAATCATACAGATGTTCACGACAATTGTCAAATACTAACGTTCCTCTGTTGCACCACTTATTCCTTGTGCAAAACTGTCTCGTAAACACCGCCCTCTCAAACTCAAAAACAATAGACCTAACTATCACCTTCAACAACAACAAATTACGGCAATACTCTTACCGGTTACGTAATCTTTTAGATTTAAAAAAATATAGTTTATGATGACTTGTGATAATAATTACACTCTTATCATCTTTCATGAAATTTCAAAGGCACTTTTCTACTAATAATTATTATAATGATGAACATTATTAGAAACATTATTATTAACCCATACAACATGACATAAATGACCTATTTTCACATGAGTACCAAAACACACACTTTTCAGTAACTCCCCATCAAGATGGTGATTTCTGTTTTTTATTTTTTATTTTATTTTTTTTTTAAGATCGTCATTTTATGTTTTTCCATAACAGAGTATATGTGTCAACACCTACCCCATAATGCGTTTGTTTTTGTACTTATAACCCACTTGGAAAGCCAGAGAAAGAAAGTTTTACGATACTTTTACATACACTTTTAAACGACGACCACTTTCATGTTGACAATAAGAGCACTGAAAAATGTAGTATTTAGTGAAAAATTGGAGCATTGAGAAATATAGAGCATGTGCATTTTGAACAATGATTAGGAAAATGTAATATTGTTGGGCGTCTGATTATGAATAAATAAGTTTACTTATGGGGGTTTTTTTTCCTGGACAAACTCCTTTGTCCAGGGGCGGGTGGCCAGGGCCCCCGTCGAGAAAAACCACAAGAAAATTAAATGTATATGTATTTTCTACATATATACTCTAAAATCGATTAAATATAAGCCTTTGAACACACATAAATTTTCATATTTTCCAGGGGCTTGGCCCCCTGCAACCTTTTCCATGGATTTTGAGCGAGGCCCAACCACGCCCTATTTTTTTCTCGTCGCCCCCCCCCCCTACCCTCCCCTTCCTGTCGGGGACGTCCGAAAAAATCGTGGCGACACCCCTGTAACCATGTAAATGTATTTAGAACCAAGTAATATATTTGTGTATTGGATGGGTTTAGCCACCATATTACAGCTTTTTAGAAGGTGAATTTATTTGATTGGTAAGATCTGATCTCAGCGGCGTATGGCGCGGAAGGGCCCCAGTGCAAGATTAATTGCCGTGCCCTTTAGTGTGATGGGGAATTCCCTAATTTTCTCAGCGCTCTTAATGTCAACATGAAAGTGGTCGTCGTTTAAGTGTATGTAAAAGTATCGTAAAACCTCTGATTGTAACACTAAGTCACTATTTCTTTCTTTAGGTTTCCAAGTGGGTTATAAGTGCTTCTTTTACCCAATACTTCTAAACGCTTAGGCTATGGTAATAAATACTAATGATAATCGGATTCGTAACTATTTTAGGGCATATTCGGTCTCAGTAGCTGTTCTAAACTAATCAAGAAAATTGGTGGCACACAAAATTGCTGTAGCTGGTCAGGGAATTCGAAATAGAGTGGCCAGGGAGAAATTTTTACAGGTGGAGGGTGAAGACCACCTCAGCCCCAACATGGTTGGGACCGACGTAAGAAATTTATGATTATAGCACCTATAGAAATGGCATTCTTGGACTTCAATTTTATTAATTCTCCCCTTTTTTCTTTTTTTTTATAATTTTGAAAAAATAGGGGGTGGGGCCGGCCTACTGGGGAACCCTTGAATACACCACATTTGAAAACAATACAGTACAATCAATAATTACTCCTCTAAGAACCTAATATTATTGAGGGGCCCGCTGGCCGTTTTATTCTTCAAAAATATGAAGTTGGAAATTACTTTAAATTATTATTTTTAGGTCTATTTACTAATGTGCCCCTAATTAGACCTAGTTTCTTTGCACTGACTGCACTGCCCGTAGCTACGCCACTGTCTGATCTTTTAAAATGGTTGAAACTGTAATGGTTGAAATCATCTTATATTTTCAAAATTAACAACTTAACGTATAATTAATATTTTATATTTAGTTAGGTAGTCACAAAGTCTTCTGTGCATTGCGCAGAGGCGGATTTAGGGGGCGGGAGTAAACAAAATTTTCGCGGGGGAATACCCCCAGACCCACTAGCGTAGTGTTTTCTCGATTAGTCCCACTTTCGGCCCCCATTTTGGACATCACTGGATCCGCCCCTAAACGAGAACAATGTCAGGTTCAAAAGAGCAGTTTAATAAAGGCCATTTTAGCCTTTTTTGCATAATCTATTATAGACGTTACTGTATTTATCATGGTATTATTTGTCTTTGAGTTTTTTTAGAATTTAAGTATTTTTGTTGTTTAAATTTTAGTGCAGTTTATTTTACATAAATCGTAAATACTATTTTAAATTGATTCATCATTAACGATATATTCATACGTAATAGGATTTTCTTTATTAGGTTTATGTGCATTTTGTACAGACTTCAACATAAAATACTAGCAAATGTTTAGTTATCCCTGATAGATATAAGGATACATCAAGTATTGAAATACACGCCATCGTGTTGGGATTCAATATTTCGACATTAATTATGTCATCATCAGGAATGATGATAAGGATACATGTTGTGAACTCTCTGTTGATTGGTTTGTAAAAATGTTGTCAATAAGGGTTGCTGATATGTATTCGTTACACCAGTTGGTTTAGATATAATGGGTAAAAGGGACTTTGCCACCATATTTTTGATGTCTTAATTTAATAATAATAATAATAATAATGATAATAATAATAATAATAATAATAATAATAATAATAATAATAATAATAATAATAATATTGTTATTAATAATAATAATAATAATAATAATAATAATAATAATAATAATAATAATAATAATAATAATAATAATAATAATAACCAATATTCATATAGCACCAAATCAAAAAAATATCGAAGGCGTTAAGTAAGGAAATAAAGCAAGTTAACATTCCTGTAATAGATAAGTTTTTGAATCAAAGAAAGCAATTCCAAATCAAACAAATCGCGAACAAAAGTGGCAAGGAATTCCTGTAAATGGGGCTTGAAAGGAAAAGGCACGTTGACCAAAAGATTTTGTTTTGCCTTTACGAGACGGAATTGTTAAGAGATTTTTAGATGAAGAATAAGGTGATAAGGTGATAAGGTGAAAGCTAAGTCACAAAAGTAACTTGATCATTTATTCTATAATTCATAAGGTAAATATTAAAATCTAAAAAAAAATATGGCAAATTCTATTTTCTAAATTTATTCTAAAAATAAGCTATATCATGGAGAGGTCATATGGTCTATATACAATTCCAATAATTATATATTTTTATTCTTACTAATTATTTCAATAATAAAAGTAGCCACAGTTTACTTAACAATTTTCTACATTGATTCGTTCGACATTATACCCTTCACAGAGACAGTGTAAATAACAACTCCACTTCCCCTTTCATTTTTTTTTTACGTGAAAAAAAATATATAAATTTAAGCTGGGAAGTAAAAAAAGAGAAATTCGGCAAATTCAAAGATTTTTATTATATTTATTAATCTTTCTAAAATATTTAAAATTCGTTGGATACTACTTTAGCTATTTTAGGTTGGTAAATATTTTGTACCGTATTTAAGTATTTTCTTCACCAATGTATACCAGGACTATAGAATAAGCCATTCGTGAACATATCAACATAGGACAGTAACATCTAATAACAAATAAAATGTAATATTTATAGATGGACTATACATAGGTGTTTGTGTTTGTGATTTAATTACTTGGTATTTTATCATTTATATCCTCCACTGCTCATCTAATTTGCGCCGGAATAGCATTAATTCTCTCATTCGACTCCCGGCGCTGTAACTTTAGCATTGATAAGAACTGTTTCCGGTACGATTTGTTGCCGAATCCATAGATATATGGACTCACTGCAGCGTTGCTGTAGACGCAAAAATGTGAAATAATAAATGCCATGGCAGATTCTTTCGCAGGATCTGTGACAAGAACAACCAGTATCTGAGGTACCCAGGCAATGATAAAATACACAAGAATCGAGAACAACAATAAAGCGGATTTTACTTCGCGGTTTAGTTTGTATCGCGAATTGGCCGCGTTCGGGTTCACCGCGAACCGGGCTGCTGCAGCTGTCTCATTTGCAGCTATTGCCCGAGCGTGCCGACGTACAACGAAGAAAAGCTTGCCATAGATGACAATGATTACTGGTAAAGGAAGTAACCAGTTGGTAAATACCCATAAAAGGTAACTCGTTGAAATTACTGCGGCTATTCGACAATCCTGTTGGAGAGGCCACGTGTTTCCAAATGGTGCGACAATTGGTAAAAAACCAGTAAAAATCGAGTGAACGGTAATCAATATCAGAGTTATGTAACATCTTTTCTCTGTGACGATTGACGTGTATACCATCGGTTTACTGATGGTAATGAAACGCTCGATGGACAGTGACAACATGATGAAAGAATGACCGATTGACATTGTTATTACGCTACTCATGAAGATGATACACCCTGGGTTGTCATTTAGAACCTTGATATCGATTAAACACTGCATAGGATAAATTATTCCACCTGCCATTATGTCAACGAATGCCATATATGTCACCAATGTATTTGACACAGTCTGCAAGCTTGGAACTTTAAAGTACAGGGTGATAAGTGTAACATTTCCGACGTAAGTGAAAAAAGACAAAATAAGCGTGCAGATCACTGCCACCACGATTTCTTCCATGGCAATCCAAAATCTGCAAAGATTGAAATTGAGATAAAAAGAGAAATGCAAAATATAGGGCTATATAGCACTGTCACATAGTAGCGAATAGAGCTAACTTGTGCCGAGCGTACTGATTTATTTAAGAATTTGTCGTAGTCCAGATACGCTCAAATTATTGGCAAAAAAACAAACATCCTGGCGTAAAAGACAAACGAATGAGGGACTAATGGTTATCGTACAACTATCGTCCATTAACGAATGACAGCGGGTTCGTAGCGTTCGCCCAACAAATGTTGAGCGTACACAACGAATGTCCCGCGAACGTCACACGTATGTCTAGCGTGCTGCAGCCGGTCACATGACGTATCTCGACTGGGTCGACCCACACTTTACAAGTTATCTCGGATATTGCCAGACCAGTTCAAAATTGCTTCATTATGCCTCCCAAGCTGCATCCACGTAGTAATCTGACCTCCTCCGTGAATGTCAACTTACGCGAACGTAAACCAAAATTTTCATAAACGTCGGCATACGTTGGCTCTATTGTATTCGCTACAGTGTGACTGCAGTTTACGGCTCATTAACGTTCGTCATTAAATGATTAAATGTAAACAAACGCAGCGTGAAACTTAACGGTACTGTACAGTGTGCCTACCGTTTATAAACGACCGTAAATAGCCTACATTAGTTATGTCAAATTCAAATCACATTAAAAAGTTTTGTTCGTAAATTCAACAATAGCTATACTGTGTGTCAAAAGCGCTAGGGATTTTGGGCCTGTTTTCGGAATTTTTTTTTTCCCGAAGAGAGGGACATTTTTTTTTTTCAAAGTTACGTGCGCAACAAGTGGATTCACTGGGTATGAAATCCACTGGATACTCTCTTAAGCGAATTTTACTCTATCGGTGCCTACAGTGATCACTCCAATTTCTCTCTTTGTCGTGTGCAGATTTACTCTTAAATGAGTGAATATTATCCCTAAATATTGAGAAAATAGAAAAATTCACTCTGATTAAGTAAAATCTCACTCTTTTTTTAAACTCTATTTTACTCTATTGGAGTGATCATTATAGGCACACTACCTTTACTCATTTTGCACTCCTTTGCATTTAGAGAGTAAAGAGAAGTGAAATAGCAGTGTAAAAACTATTAATTAAATAGAAATCCCTACTAATCTATACTCAAAACTGTTGGAAAATATTCAAGTACCATCGCAACTGTCCATTTAATCAACATGAGAATTACCGTCATTGTATTCTTCTGTATACTGCAACAGAATGAGTTCAAAACATTCATGGTTCTAAACGTGACTATTAAACATGACTATTTCCAAAATCAAATCACACCGATCTCGAACCAACTCATAGCATGGCACCGGTTTACTTTTGCAAAGTTGTGATCTTCTACTTGCATAAAAGATCATTGTTGATTTTCTGGGTTGGTGTTCACATACCGTTTCTTCTGTATTATGTGCGTTTATTATTATTATTTTTTGCAGACGTTTTCCTCTTCTTTGTTACTAACTATCGTTTTGTGAAGCCCAAGGAGGCTCTAGAATACTAAAAGAAAGTGATTAGTATACTCAATACCGATTAAGATCTTTAAAGTAATACAAATTACAATCATTAAAAAAATTATAATATTTGGTGTTATAAATAAATTGCTCTTTTCGGACTTTTTAAAAATTTTTACTAAATACTACCGTATATCTATAAAAATAAAATGTGTAGTACGAAACCAAATATTTACGAAGTTAAACAAGATATTAGGAGGTATTACAGATGTATTAAATATCTCTCGAAGGGAAGAGTGTGGAATTCGAAAAGAAATGGCCCCTTTGGAAACATTTATTCAGTGATAATTAATGCCTAAAATATAATCATTAATTCAGTATTAGATTTTGCTTTTTGTTTGGCAAGTTGAGATCATCTGCAAGGACAAATGTATTGAAAATATTATTCTTTGAATGCATTGTACAACAGAACATGTTTTTTTTTTTTTAAATAAATGAACTTCGAAAAGAAGTAAAAAAAATTGTCCAGTTCAGAAAAAAAAACAAATTATACAAGATGGTTAGATAACGTAATCCAACAGTTTAACCTTTAAATATCAATTTTAAACTGAAATACCAAATGATATTTCGACCAGAGAATAAACAAATTAAGGGAGGCAACAAGTCATTAATAGCGTTAGATAGACCATTAGACCGTACATAAACACAAACTTAAGGTTGCCATTGTTTCATTCACATAGGCTTGTTTTGTTTGCTATTACAGTGCTCTTATGAGGCATATTATAATTAATTATTGTTAGTCTTTTTACTGTGCTTTCTTTTTTTGCGTCACAAACTCGTTCGCGTTTACGACGCAAAATTCCAGCTCACGGTGGATTTACGAAAGGGTCAAGTGCCAAATAAAGATAAAATAGTACATTATTAAATTAGAGTTTTCTTCATCTAAGATTTCTAAAAATTTAAAATAAAGTTCTTTAATTGTACATAAACCAGATAATGTTTTTTTGGATTTTTTTCTTAATAAACTACAAGATTAATTAAGGTTTAAAAATATATATAGATATAAGTGCATGTTTAATATTATAAGCTAATTGAAAGATATATATATATATATATATATAATATATACATATATATATATACAGCGCATTTTTCTCTATGCGCATTACATTGTACTTGCAAAAGGGCTGTCAGTATCTTCATTGTCGAGCCTATGTTTGTGAAACCCGATATGCCATATACAAGATGTTTTAAAGAATGCGGTACAGTATATTCTGTCGAATATCATGGCTGTGTGAGTGTCGCGTGCAGTTGCTACGTTTCCAACTATAATTTTAGGGAAAAAACCTTTACATTCTTTGTAAATAAAAAAAATACTTTGTATAGAAAGAATATGATTTGTGAGCCATTAATTAAAAATTGGTTATAATATTTATATCTCAATGATTGCCTTCTTAACTTCCCGTAACATTTAACTATATGCCTCGCTACTTTTTCACACTCACTTAACACCGTTCAGAGCACGGGTATATACTGGTAAAAAGTAAAGATAAAGAGCACTGGTTCTTGCGATATATTTATCGAGATTAATAGAAACTCAAAACATGGTTTTAAAGATAAGGGGCAAAACGGATGGAACTTAGGATATATTTCTTCTAGATTTGTGGAGGCGCCTGTGCGATAAATCATACCAAACATATCTTCCTTTTCAATCAATATAGAGAATTCTCCTGATGACGGTCACAGCAATTTAACCGAAACGTGGAAACTATCAACCAACGATTTTATCCCAGCAAGACATATTGAGTTATTTCGAAAGCTTGTACCGAAAGCTTGATTATTATTTTATTATTGATACTCGGCATGCACACCTTCAAGAAATATTTCAAATTAATATAGGCCTAATTATGATAATGCTTTAACAATTTAAAAAATTGTGTACCAGTTAATGTACCTATGGTAGCTTAGAAAAGGAATCCACCAACCGGTATTGGAACAGCGTCGCTTTAAAAAATGAGCATCCGCAGATGCCAACCACCGGCAGTTTGATGTAACATTGTCTCAATTCAGGAAGAGGCAACGCTTTCCAAACACCGACATATCAAAATCATGGTTATCAATATTATTAACAAAAACAGAAGAAAAGGGTCCGTCTTAAATCGTGATTTGTAAAAACATTGTCGGTGGCAGCCTGAACGGATTACCATTAAAACACGATCCGTTGCACGCGCGCCGTGGCGTTGCGTTCGCCATAGAGAATCGCGTCGGGATTTTCACATCATTTTTACAGAGAGAAAGGTAAGATTATTTTTTAAAATAATATATAATAATTTGACAGATTATTGATAAGATAATTATAAAATCAAGATTTATTCTCTTACCGATAGAACTAATAGTACCGTATGATAGGCTTCCCTGCTGACCTTTAGAAAGTTGTAGTGGCTACTGTTTAGTGTAACGGTATATAACTGTATTTATATATACTGTAGACGTGTTCACAATGCTGCCATAGTCCGTTATATATAAAATAGGCCAAATAGTTAAATTGTATACCTTCCACATGATATGACGTCTTTTTACTTATTCTGTTCACGTGACCAATATGCATGCCTAATACTATGTATGTCTCAATTGTAACCGGGAACCAGTAAAGACTACGCCACACATCGGCTAGTCGCATACAACTTTGTAACACATTACTAAACCTAGGCTAATACGCTCTCTAACACTATTTTTAAAATAGTATCTGTGATAAGACTAGAATGACAGACATAGAACCGTTTCCTATTGAAACAATATAGGCCTCTCCCTAATTTTCTTCAGTTTGATTAACTATAAAATGCTTACGATTGATCATGTTAATGAACCGAAAGTATAGTCTCTGATTGCGTATCCATCACCAATAAAGAGTACATTACACTCCATTTTTTATGATTAGCTGGAAATAATATGAATTTATAGATGTTAATTACGTTATAAAAAGGCGTGCTTCATAGGCCAGATCAACAGACTAGACATCCGGGTAACATTTTTCAATCATAATAGTAATTTGAGTGCTTGTTACGAACTACTACCCACCAGACGCCTGCACAGATCTTTGGGAAATATATCGTAGCACCATCCTTTGATGCGTTTTACCATTAAGGACATTTATTGAGTTTCTATTTAATATGTCAATAAAATATCGTAATATCGTAAAATAAAATTTTACGCTCACACGAATCTACAAAATATTAAACGAGGAGTGATTGTCACACCACAAAAGCAACACATGCGAAAAAATCATTAAATTGCGTTAGTAGGCTACACAGTGAAGGAAGCATCAATAGTCAGTTAGTGGAACGCGCACATTAGGAGTGCTGCTTATAAGAAGGTGTGTGTTTACTAAATAACACAACATATAGGCCTACATATTTATTCGAATAAACGCCAAGCTTTGAATAATACATAAACGATCCCTTCGAAGAAACGCCTCCGGAGCTTCATTTGGAATAAACGCCTCCATCGAAAAAACGCCCGGCGAGTTTTGTTTTTCCTCGAATATACGCCGCCTAAATGACTGTAAACAAAACTAATGGAAACAACATCATTCTCAACACATTCTATTATTATGTTTATTCTAACAGAATTATTTGTTCTAAACTTGGTTGGGATCAATAAGTCCTTATGCTCAAAGAATAACACATTTTGATGGTAATTATGTGTTAACTGTAGTTTCACATTTACAGTGAAATTAAGGGCATTTATTTTGCCTCCTTCGAATAAAATTCCCCGGTGTGTTTATTCGAATAAATGTGGTAAAACTTAGGCAAAGAAAAATGACAAGGATATTTAGAAAGGAGAAGTACGAAATGATCAAAAAAATATATATATATAAAAAGGAAAAGGAAAGAAAAAAATTTGAAATATGGAAAAAAATGAAGATGGTAAGAAATAAAAAGACAAAGAAAATATAAAAATCACTGCCGAGTCTAAATCGAATCAATATCTAGGCATACGTCAAGCCAAATTATTATACAATAGCAATTATAAAAAATAATATTATATAGAACATTATTTCGATGACAAGAGCACTTGGTTATCGCTTGGGATACTGTGCATGAACCCGTCAACGAGTAATTGAATGGAATTGAATGTTAACCACAACATAATATAAGTCAAGGTTTTTTTTTTAATGTGACGAATAAGCAATGTTCGCATCTATTACAAACAATTTTAGCATGTAGGCCCTCTGTATAACCAGTGCTTACTACAGGTATATTTTTATCTTAATTGTTGTTGACATTAAAAACAAACAATTGTTTTTTATTTAAAAGGTTAATTAGTCTTTCCAAACTAGGAAGGAAGATTGTAGCGGTAAGGGGTGTTTTCCCCACTCGTGTAACTTAAAATACTATATCTAATACATAATACCTGTTTTAATTCTTACCATCGTTGTTCAATTTTTAATTTGATAGTAAATCTAGTGATACGATACGATTTTACGGAAACAAGAAATGTCTTTGCGGTGTGTGGAACTCTAAAGAACAACATTGTTCGGTAGACCAGGTCAGGTCAATGGCTAAACCTGAATTTATTGTTGCCATACTGTATGCAAATGGACTCAAATGATCTTCCTTCTGTTATTAGTTTTGAAAATATTTCTATTCAATCTAATTATGATAAAGCAGCAACATTTAACTCTTATTTTCATTCTTTCTTTAGTAAAAATTTACCGGACGCCCATCGAGGCTGTCTAGATCTCCCTGACTATGCAATTGATAACAAGCGCATTCTTTGATAGACGTGGATCAGCATTCTGCATTCTTCTTCTCTCTCTTATTCTCTTTGCAAAATGTTTCAATTATTTATTAATTCTGTTTTCTGTGCAAATATTGTTCCGATTAATGAAAGTGGTTTAAAAAATTGATTTGTAATAATCATCTTGTTTTTTTTTGTTACCCACTCTATCTAAGGTGTTTGAACGTATTGTCATGATTGCTTGCCATCACATTTGGTGACTGTTTTAAACCCTAATCTCATAGGCGTAGATCCCGGGGGATGGGGGATATATCCCCCCAATATTTGACAAGGGGGGATGGTCCATTGTATCATTCCCCCCCCCCCCC
>NW_022728190.1:733249-735528 GCF_011630105.1 Anneissia japonica | reverse complement strand
TAATAAATATAAGCATTTTCATCATGGTTTTATTTATTACAAACATATTCTTTCACCATCTATACACATTGAGGCCCTTCTTTTAGGTTAAAATGAATTATCTTAAATTTGTCTTTCTTGAATTTGGGACTATTACCGTATGTGTTTAAATAACCTAAAAGAATAAAACTAAAAAAGCCCTAAAAAATGCGCGCCAAGCGCGCAAAATATTTTTGTGTTTTTAATTCTAATTTTAAATTCTAAATTGATGAAAACTCCCTAAAATGTGCAATTTATAGGGGAAATTGGCCTACCGTAACAAGAAATGCGCGCAAAGAATTTGAGAATTTTAGGCACTTTCAGAGGATGCATTTGTCAAGGGGTGGAGAAAGATTTTCCAAAGGTGGATATTTTCCCCTTGTCCCCCGGTATTTTTAATTCTAATTTCGTTGGAATTGATCAAAACTCCCTAAAATGTGCAATTTTTAGAGGAAATTGGACCATGTTAACAAGAAATGCGCGCGAAATTTGAGGTTTTTAGGCACTTTCATGGGATGAAAGGGCATTTATAAAGGGGTGGGAAAGATTTTTCAAAGATAGATATTTTCCCCTTGTCCCCCAGTGGTTACGCCATCGGGCAGCATAGATCAAAGGAGTTATGACAGTTTTTGAAGTGGAGAAGGGGTTGCAGGGTGTTGTGATATTATGATATCTTCCTTTTTATTCTTGTCTTTATTTTTCTCTTCTCTTTTTCTTTCCTTTTCTTTTCCTCTTCTTTCTCTTTCCCTCCCTCTCCCCTCTTTCTGTTCTCTTATTACCCAGCCCGGTACGACGGCTTGGTCAGCCCGGTAAAAACCGTCAGGGAGGGGCAGCTTTCCCCCCCCGCGCCTGTTACGACACTTAGCTAACACGCCAATCATCCCCCCACCCCAATGAAAAATATTTTTCTACGCCACTGCCTAATCTGTATGGATTCATTTCAGTAAGTGTCAAACCAACCTTGCATATTGCTTCTTGCTACCACATATGATGTCAGCAAGAAGTAATAAATTATGATGTGATTAACACTGATTGCTATAAGGCGTTCCTTTCTGTTTCTTACAATTTACTCATTTATAAACTTCCAAAATTAGGTTTTTCTGATTCACTCCTGGGTTGAATTTAAAGTGACAGGAAGCAGCGAGTTGTGGTTGGTCTACTTGGCTGTCGGTGTGCGAAAAGGCTCGATTCTCGGCCCCTTTTATTTAATTTATATGTCAATGATTTTCCATTTAATTTAAATTTTTCCGAGTATTTATCACTTGCTGACGATCTTAATTAGTTAAAGCAATAACCACTCCCGTGATGCTTTTTTTTTACTTCAGGAGAACCTGGACAGCCTTGTCGAATGGTCGGAGAAGTGAGAATTTAAACTGAATGTCAATAAATGTAAATATTTGTCCATAATTTAAATGGACAAGATTTTGATTTAGTTTTTGTTCACAAAGACTTAGGTATTTTTATTGGTAACAAATTTGTTCACATATTAATCACGTTGTTTCGAAGGCTAATAAAATGATGGGTCTGATTTGAAGAAATTGTACCAATATATTTATTATATATTATTATTATTATTATTATTATTATTATTATTATTATTATTATTATTATTATTATTATTATTATTATTATTATCATCATTATCATCATCGTCATTAATTAGTAGTATTATCATTCGTGATATTATTATTAATAATAATATTCATTATTATCATCATAAATTATTATTATCATTATTATCATGAACATCGTAATTAATTTTTTGAATGTTCGTATTCATCCAGTAATTGTTGCGCAACGTTTCTCATCATTTAGCATCCACTTATCACCAATCCAACGGGTCAGTTGTCTAAAGAAGTTCAGCGGAGCTGGAAGTAACAACACTTAACTTTAATTAATAAGAATTTGGTTTCTATACTTTTTTAAAATATTATCATCATTAATTATTATTATTATTATTATTATTATTATTACAGGCCCGTAGCCAGGTCATTTCAAGGGGGGTTCTCTGGGGGCGTGGGGTCCAGAGGCCTGCCTAAGGGCCCCGGTGGGGTCGGGGGCGAAGCCTCCGAAGCCAGAGCAGTTTTGGGGTTTTTTAATGGGTCTATATAATGTTATAAAAGCAGTTTTGAAAAAGATCTATGTAATAAAAAGGTGGTAATATAATAAAATTAGAAAATATTTCGTGAGTGGATTTCCCGTACGATTAAAAATCGTAACGGTACTGCATCGTGAGTGGATTTCCCGTACGACTAAACATC
>NW_022728190.1:723637-732197 GCF_011630105.1 Anneissia japonica | reverse complement strand
GGCCTGTATTATAATTATTATTATTATTATTAGTAGTAGTAGTAGTAGTAGTAGTGGTAGTAGTAGTAGTAGTAGTAGTAGTAGTAGTAGTAGTAGTAGTAGTAGCAGTAGCAGTAGCAGTAGCAGTAGCAGCAGCAGTAGCAGTAGCAGCAGCAGCAGCAGCAGCAGTAGCAGTAGTAGTAGTAGCAGTAGCAGTAGTAGTAGTAGCAGTAGCAGTAGTAGCAGCAGCAGCAGTAGCAGTAGATTCAATATAGATATAATATTATTTAATATATTATTGCATGTACAGGCATTTGCTTGAGTAAACTTTGAGTTGTCGGTGTCAGTTCAGTAATCCCATGTTACCAAAACTCAGCGTGTAAGCCATATTGTTGAAATTAAAAGAAAAAATAACACGAGGACACAATTAACATATACTGCTTTAATTCATTGTTTGTCTTTATTACAATCATACAGATGTTCACGACAATTGTCAAATACTAACGTTCCTCTGTTGCACCACTTATTCCTTGTGTAAGACTGTCTCGTAAACACCGCCCTCTCAAACGCAAAACAATAACTATCACCTTCAACAACAACAAATTATGGCAATACTCTTACCGGTTATGTAATCTTTTAGATTTTTAAAAATATATTTATGATGACTTGTGAAAATAATTCACAAGTCAATATATTATTATAATTACACTCTTATCATCTTTCACAACATGAAATTTCAAAGGCACCTTTATACTAATAATTATTATAATGATGAACATTATTAGAAACATTATTAGTAACCCATACAACATGACATAAATGACCCATTTTCTTTTGGTTTTTTTTTTTTTGGATGAAATTTCAAAGGCACCTTTATACTAATAATTATTATAATGATGAACATTATTAGAAACATTATTAGTAACCCATAAAACATGACATAAATGACCCATTTTCTTTTGGTTTTTTTTTTTGGATGAAATTTCAAAGGCACCTTTATACAACATGACATAAATGACCTATTTTCACATGAGTACAAAACACACTCTTTACAGTGACTCCCTCCCCACTAAAATGGTTATTTCTGGTTGTTTTTTTTTTAAGATCGTCCTTTTGTTTTTTTCATAACAGAGTATGCGTGGCAACACCTACCCCCTAATGCGTATGTTTCTGTACTTATAACCCACTTGGAAAGCCAAAGAAAGAAATAGTGACTTAGAGTTACAATCAGAGGTTTTACGATAATTATTATAATGATGAATATTATTAGAAACATTATTAGTAACCCATACAACATGGCATAAATGACCCATTTTCTTTTTCTTTTTTTTTTTTTTGGATCGTCATTTTATTTCTTTCCATAACTGAGTATATGTGTCAACACCTACCCCCTAATGCGTATGTTTTTGTACTTATAACTTAGAAAGAAATAGTGACTTAGAGTTACAATTAGAGGTTTTACCATACTTTTAAATACACTTAAACGACGACCACTTTCATGTTGACAATAAGAGTACTGAAAACTGTAGTATTTAGTAACAATCTCATCGGTGTATGGCGCGGAAGGGCCTCAGTGCAAGATTAATTGCCGTGCCCTTTGGTGGGGAATTCCCTAAAGTTCTCAGAAAATTCATTGTAAGAAGTGCTTCTTTTACCCCATACTTCTAAACGCCTAGGCTATGGTAATAAATACTAATGATAATCGGATTCGTAACTATTTTAGGGCATATTCGGTCTCAGTAGCTGTTCTAAAGTAATCAAGAAAATTGGTGGCACACAAAATTTAACAATTGCAGTAGCAGGTCAGATAATTCGAAATAGACGGGCCAGGGAGAGATTTTTACAGGTGGAGGTTGGAAACCACCTCAGCCCCAACATGGTTGGGACTGACGTAAGAAATTTATGATTATAGCACCTATAGAAATGGTATTCTTGGACTTCAATTTTATTAAATTCCCCCTTTTTCCCATTTCTTTTATAATTTTGAAAAAAATAGGGGGTGGGGCCGGGCCTACTGGGGAACCCTTGAATACACCACATTTGAAATCAATACAGTACAATCAATAATTATGGTACTCCTCTAAGAACCTAATATTATTGAGGGGCCCACTGGCCGTTTTATTCTTTAAAAATATGAAGTTGGAAATTACTTTAAATTATTATTTTTAGGTCTATTTATTAATGTGCCCCTAATTAGCCCTGGTTTCTTTGCACTGACTGCACTGCCCGTAGCTACGCTATTGTCTGATCTTTTAAAATGGTTGAAACTGTAATGGATGAAATCATCTTATATTTCCAAAATTAACAACTTAAAGTATAATTACAAAAAAATTTTGCATTTGTAGTAGCTTCAGGGTTCTGTATTTTGTCACTGCTTTTGTGTAATCTTATGTCTTATATGTTTCTTTATCAATCAATCAATTTATTGGAAAACGCTTTTAAATCAGCGGACACATGTATTGATGGTGCATCCTTATACAAAACCAACAAAAATTAAACAAAAGAATCAAACAATCAAATATAATCCTGAGGCAGTAAGTTTGCGTATACAATAACTAAATTCCACCGATCTTACGTTATCTAACATGCGACAATTAAATAAAAAATGCTTAACATCTTCAATTCCATCATTATAATATAGCTTGCATTCTCCTACATTATTTACACCCCATCTTGTAATTGTGTTTTCAAGTTGTAGTGTGTTAGATCGAGTTTTGAATTTCAAGTTATTACACATTTGAAATCTACTTTAGTCCAGGTGCCTTCTTAATTTTAACATAAACAAGCTGCCCACCCCCATCCCCTCTTCGGGAAGAAAAAGCACAATTCGTCGGGGAGAAAAAATATTATATGTATTTATTACATAATAGTAGACTCTAAAATCAATTAAATAAGCCTTTGAAACCCCTAAATTGTCGAAAATTTCGGTGGCTTTTCCCCCAGGACCACTTTCGGAACCTTTTAATAGAAGCTCGACCACGCCCACTTTGCTTTCGTCGGGGAAATCTGACACCCCGTCGGGGGGAACCGCCCCCCCCCGTCGGGGACCTCGCCCGCCCCCCGTCGGGCAAATCCTGGCGCCACCCCCGGTTAAACCATGCTGGGTATGTTGGGCATAGATAAATGATTACCAAAATTATCCTTTTACAAGATTGAACGTGACTTCATCTAACCACCTCCATCGAAGTTTAACATTGTTCTCATTTAAAGTACGTAGTGCATTAAGTAGTAGCTTAAGCCTCCTATGATCTTCTAGTTAAACAAGTCTCAAAATACCTAATTCTATAAACATTGTGGGTTTACTGTATACTAGAGGTTTGGCGCAGTGCACGGGAACGGTTTTATTTCCCAACCTCAAGGTCGGGGTTTTGATTAAGGATAATAAACAACGTTGGCGTCAGTCAAAAAATACTAAAATGACATAACAAAATTACAAATTAAAGACTAGTTGATATAACGTAATAATACATAATTTTAAAAGTACTTTTACTACGTTTTTTTTTCAGAATTTATTAATTTTTTAACATTTTTCCTATTATTCAACAAACTTGAATTTGAGTGATTCAGCCACTTATTATTTAGAACCCTTTGTAACGTTCGTCCCATCACTACTAACATTTTTTAATTAAAATTAAACATTTTTTCTGTGGATCTCGCTAAATATTTTTAATTCAATGAACGTTTAATTATTGTTTTGTAAATTGCAGGACCTGGAGCATTTAGTCTAGTATTATTATTATTATTATTGTTGTTGTTGTTGTTGTTATTGTTATTATTATTATTATTATCATTATTATTATTATTATTATTATTATTATTATTATTATTATCATCATTATCGTAGCCTAAGTCTCCCAATAGAGACATGGGTGGCTTTCAATATTGATTTTGCCATTTGTAGTTGGATGTTTTCAATTTTCTTATAGTCATTGGTACTATATGCAGACACTGAGCATGCATAATTTATAGATGGTAAACGACATTTTTCGATAGAATGTTCTCATATGAAACCTGTTGTAGTCGTCCTGGCCATTAATTATGAATTTTATGTAGCCAATTAATCTATTACCTTTCTTAAATACTTTATTAGTACGTGCATGATTAGAGTGGTTTCTAGTTTATTTTGTTTAGGATTGATTAAGGATAATAAACAACGTTGGCGTCAGTCAAAAAATACTAAAATGACATAACAAAATTACAAATTAAAGACTAGTTGATATAACGTAATAATACATAATTTTAAAAGTACTTTTACTACGTTTTTTTTTCAGAATTTATTAATTTTTTAACATTTTTCCTATTATTCAACAAACTTGAATTTGAGTGATTCAGCCACTTATTATTTAGAACCCTTTGTAACGTTCGTCCCATCACTACTAACATTTTTTAATTAAAATTAAACATTTTTTCTGTGGATCTCGCTAAATATTTTTAATTCAATGAACGTTTAATTATTGTTTTGTAAATTGCAGGACCTGGAGCATTTAGTCTAGTGGTATTTAAGTATGCTTCATAATCTTATACCAGTATGCCTACAATTAAATTGAACAATCTATTCGTGAGCGCAATATTCAATTTAAAAAGTTTTATGTAATATAAAATAAAATACAAGTTATTAAATTCTTTTTTCTAAATACCATTGGAATAAAAGCGGAGTACTTACAATTTATAACTTAAAACTTGTAATATACTGCAACCGGATGAAATTCTTTGATGATAAAATAAAATATTTAATAAATGAACTGTTTACAGATGTTTATGGTGGATTTCGTCATTCAGTGTTAAATCGCTCAGAAATAATGTTGGTTGTTCTCTCATTAGACCCCCGGCGCTGTAACTTTAGTATTGATAAGAAATACTTCCGGTACGACTTGTTGCCAAATCCATAAATATATGGACTCACTGCAGCGTTGCTGTAGACGAAAAAATGTGAAATAATGAATGCCATGGCAGATTCTTTCGCAGGATCTGTGACAAGAATAAGCACTATCTGAGGTACCCAGGCAATGATAAAATGCACAAGAATCGAGAACAACAATAAAGCGGATTTTGCTTCGCGATTTAGTTTTAACCTTGAATTTGACGCGTTTGGATTTACAGCAGACAGGGCTGCTAACTCAGTTGCCGCTATTGCCCGCGCGTGTCGACGTACAACGAAGAAAAGCTTGCTATAGATGACAACGATAACAGGTAAAGGAAGTAACCAGTTGGTAATCAGCCATAGAAGGTACTTGGATGAAAACACGGTGGTTAATCGGCAACCTTGTTGAAGAGGCTGTGTGTTTCCAAATGGTGGGACAATTGATAGAAATCCAGCCAAAAGCGAGTGGACGGTAATGAAGATCAGAGTGATGTAACATCTCTTTTGAGTGATGATTGTGGAGTATACCATCGGTTTACTGATGGTAATGAAACGTTCGATGGACAGTGACAGCATGATGAAAGAATGACCGATTGACACTGCTATTATGCTACTCATGAAGATGGTACATCCTGGACGGTCATTTAGGACTTTGATATCGACTAAACATTGCACAGGATACATTCCACCGCCGATGAGATCAACAAACGCCATGTATGTCACCAATGTATTCGACACAGTCTGCATTCTTGGAACTTTAAAGAACAGAGCAATAATTGTCACATTTCCAAATAAATTGAAAAAAGACAAGATAACCGTGCAGATCACTGCCACCACGATTTCTTCCATAGCAATCCAAAATCTACAAGAATTGAAATTGAGATATGATCAGAGAAATGCAAAATAAATACTTTGTAGGCCCTATGTATTTTCTGCAACTTTAGGGTTTTTCTATCTATCGTTATAGAGTCACAGTTGCACAAATTAAAAAATAACTTATTAGCAATGGTCTTTTCCCCACCATCTGTCTATTGTTACTCAACTCATAGAGCTCAAACTGCACTTTTATGTGTTCAAAATTATTTCACCTGCATCATTCGCATTAATAACCGAATCTGTTTGTCTTAACTCAAATAGTATGCTCTCCCGTTCTTCAGTTCTATACTTTGCTTGAATATATGAAATAGCAGTCATAAATGGAGCTTAAAATACCATTTAAAAAAATGCAATGTTTATGCATTTTTATACAAGTTATTATAACTAAATAACCTGATGGAAATAGGTTTAACCATATTTAAATTCAATATATAAGATTCAATGAGAAAGTATATGTTGAACTTAAAAATATTCTGCTATTCGAACTCTCAAACCTGTCTAGGGGCTAAAATACTCGCTGTGCAGTTCGCTTATGTGTTTGGTACTTTACCACTTTTTTCTCCACCCAGGAGTATATACATAGTTATCTAGATGGATGGTGGGATTTATTAGGTGTAAACACTAAGGATAACCCACGAAAGATTTCACCACCGAGGATGAACGTGTCGGTTTAGAGGTGCTTGCACCGTTCACATGTTTTTTCACTGGAATGGTTCTTTATGATTTCAATAGAAAGTTGAATAAAATAAAATAAAAACATGTTGTCCTAAAGCTCTGGTTTTATTTCTGGCTGTGTACTTACGTTTACATTTCAGTTGTTGCTAATCAAATTTGTACCGAGATCCAGCCATTGTTTTCTAAAGAATTGTTGTTTTTCAGTATTTCGTCTTTTAATTTATATATAGAGATATAATAGAGATAAATTCTAAACCGTCTGCGGTAATAATGCTATAATTATATATACATTTTAAACGATAAATAAGACGAATCGGCGAGTGCGAAAAAAAGTTTCCCCAACTCTAGGATTTGACCCGGAACCGTCAGCTGTCTATGCAGATGCCTTAAACCGGCCATTGAGGCTTCGTCTAAAAAACTAAAAATTTCTAGTAAAACATTGAATATCATTTAAAAAATAGGACCATAGACCAAATAATTTATTATTATCTTTTAATGAAACACAGACAAAACTAAATAAATTACATTGACTTGCAAATTTTTTTAGAGAAAATCCTTAAATTGGTAACCAACCAATTTAAAAGTGTAGGCAAAAAATAAGTAATTAAAAACTGAATTTTGATTTTTAGAATCTTACACTCATCTTTAAATAACCGATGAAATACAGATGAAATCAAGAATTTAGACTTACTGTGTCAGAACTAGGCTAATAAATACAATGGGCGTTCCCTTGCTAGTTGTTTGCGAAGATTTGGCGCTGGGCTACAGTATATAACGTACTGCAGGTGTTTTCACAATGCTGCATTTGCCACTTATGCTGATTATAGACCAAAATCTTACATTATAGAACATCCACATCATATGACGCTTTCTTATTTATTCTTAAACCATGTTTCCCTTCTCAATACGCAAGTATGTTTGACTAAATATAACCGGGAACCAGCGAAGACTGCGCCACTCATCGGTTAGTCGCGTACAACTTTATAACACATTGAATACCGTAATCATAGTTATGTGGTAAATTAAGACTAGAATGGCTAATATGGAATCATTGTCACATGCCTAACGTTTCATATTGAATAGTAAACCATAGTACCAACATGAGTAGTTATGCCTTATCTAATTATCAAAGATTCCTGAATAATTTCTCTTGGAGTGTGTATAACTGTAATATATAATGCTTACGAATGATCAAGCCAATTAAGAAGAGAACGACACAGTCTGTCTCTGGCTGCGTATGAATTACCAAGCGAGCGAACATTACAGTCCATTTATCAAGATTACTTTATAAAATTATTACTGTTGATTTCGTCATAGAGTTGCATGCTCCATAGGTTCCATCAATAGTCTAGACACAGCCGGGTAAACAGTTTTTAATACAGAAATATCCGGTCTATACGGAATTCAAATATAGCTTACAATGTGTTATTATTTGTATTCAATAGAAATAATGTATACATTATATTTTTTCTACATTTATATTCAGTATTCCATTTACCTTATTTGTAACACTGCCGTAATGTTTCTTGGATGGATGCACCATGCATTTTATATGAGTGCCACTGCATTAAAAGTGTATAGTATATCTATAACGCGCGTGTAAAATATTGGCAGCGCGCTCTTACCATCCATTTTTGCTTTATTCGAATTTAATATTTATTGAAGTGTGATAATGATAATGTTTTTTAAACCTAGTATAAGTTTGAACAGGACCATATGAAAAACAGGCTTTAACAACCACCTGATATGTTTTAATCCTGAAGGCCTATAAATATATTTAAAATTAAAAATAAATAATGAAAAAAAAAATCCAATAAATAAATTGATTGATTTATTGATTCATTGCAGAATGCTCAGTTTTGACGACATTTAATTCATAAATTGCAACATGTGGTTTCTACTAGACTTGTGGTGAAAGCGTCATAACTGTTGTAGCCCCAGAATTATGAAAATCATTATCGTGAAAGTGTCTTAATGTGACGGAAAATCGCTGCAAACAGCCGGGGGCCGTATCCGGTATTTCCTTTTTGAAAGTTGGTTTCTGTGATTGTTCCTTGAAGCGATAACCTGACAAACAATTCGATTTCAGATCCAAACTCTGAAGTGCAGTTACTCCCTAGAGTGCATAATTATACGTCTGCCCTTTGTCTGAATACCGAATAATACACG
>NW_022728190.1:717084-721054 GCF_011630105.1 Anneissia japonica | reverse complement strand
TATTAATAGGTCCATGGTTGGAGTTTCGAATCTGATTGGAAGCAATTCATTTCATTCATTCAATCATTCATTATTTATCATAATCGTTATCATCATTGCATCATTATCACCACTATTATCATTATCATGCCTACCATTACCAATGTCATTATCAGTACTATTAGTCCAATATCATTGTCATCACCACCAGTATTACTATCATTAGCATTATTGTTGTTACGTTAGTGCTCATGCAGTGACCACATAGATCTAAAACTGTAATGAACGGACGCAAAATTAATTGGATTGGAAAACATTGAATCAAGAAGATTAGTGCTGCCGATAGTCGCACATGTCAGAAAGGGGAAGTACAATGCAAAGTAAAAACAGACAGGGGAAAGAGCAAACCTACATGGATAGTTGAAACTGCCAGAAATTGGAACACAATGAATCGGAAGCTAATAATGTAATCGGTTAATAATGTAAATGCGATTGATTTGTTGAGACTCAAAAATGCAAAACTATTTCCATGATGTAACTATTGAGCGACCACATTCACCGTTTGATTCATATCCAGCTAGTAATGTCCGCATCACTGCTACGTATTTGTGTTACATTTCATTGATTTGTTAACTTGGCAATATGTTTTACGCTAATGGAATTTTAAGTATAACGCCTTTAATGGAGCCAGTGAAGCCATTACATTCACACTAACCACTTTGTATTGAATTGTTAATGCGTGTTAATAATAACGTTTAATGAAGTGTGTAAACCGTATGCCTCATAATATATAAATATGTAATTATAAACAAATAGATAAATGATAGAAACAGTGCTTATAAACGTATCAGGTATAGCCCATCAACGAAAAAATTCCTAAACAGTTGATTCGAACCTGCGACCTCTCGCTGATTCTACCCAGCCAGATACACTGCAACGTACAAGTGATGCGCCCTCATAATTGGAGATGCGGTAAGGCAACTCTAGGTAGTCGCGGCTGAAATTATAGTAGGCCTGTCGACATAATTATTAAGACATAAGTCTGTTGCGTAGCACTGGTATAAACAAATAGGTAAATGTTAGAAAAGTGCTTAATTATATGTTAAAACTTATCAGCCACAGCCCATTAACGAAAAATTTCCTTAACAATTGTGTGAAAAAATGTCTCACTCAGGCGGGATTCGAACCTTCGACCTCTCACTGACAAGGCGAGCGCATATAGACCACAAAGAGATAATATAGGCCTATATTGAATACCGTATGCTTTCCTACACTGGGCTTCATCGGAGGTTCAAATCCGATTGGATACAACTTTTTCTCACATCTTAGACATGCGTAGAACAACGCTGGCTGCAAATAACATAGATCAGTATAATACACCCTCATAATGTATTATAAACGAAGTCGGGATTTCGGAAAAGAAACTGTTTTAATGGATCATTATTATTACAAAAAATAAACTCTAAACTGTATATACATAGAATATATACATTTTCAAAGTTAAAGAAGATAAATCTGTCAGTGTGAAAAAAGGTGTCCCCCACCCCCATCCCCAACTGGGATTCTGCTATACGCAGACGGCTTAACCACATCGGCCACTTGGGCTTCGTTGGAAATTCTAATCTGAATTTATTCACAATCTTTTGTTCTCGACGCACAGCGAATAACATACGTACAGTATAATGCTCGAGAGCTAATAGCTATATTATTATATATGTATATGTATATTATATATACAAAGGCCTATAAATAGTTATAGAGTAGACATACCGTAACCGTACTCTTGACACTGACTAGACACATGCCAATTTCTGTCTGTACATAAACATGGAGTGAATGGTGTACACATGATTTTACCTATTTTTAATCAACTGCGTAACGATACAATAATTATTGTACACGTATTGTCGAACATTACAATTCGTGTGCAAAATCTAAATTATTCAGTTTTTGGTGTTCCTGTCTGTGTATCTCGGGCACAGCGGAAGTTGGAGCAGAAAACATAACCTAATTATAGGTCTAAAAGACATAGGTCTACAAATAGTTTAATTACAGTGGAAGTAGAAAAGGATTTAATTGACACAATTTCACCGCTGGATCGTTTATGTAATGAAATAAAACATCCAGCATTTGTCGTAGCGCCAAAAGAATACAATTACTGTACTGTCATTTATTAACTTGTAGCCTGCCGTATTTGATTGAGAAAAGTGGAGTTGGTAGTTCAGATCCTCGTCTTCCAATCCCATTGTCCTGGGCATGTTGGCGTCGGACAGGCCTGGGCCTCCCAATGGTTAATAACTCATATTATACATATGCAATATATCATATCGTAGGTCTATAAATACGGTACTAAAATAGCAATAATAAAAACATAGGTAACATTTACAGATTTCATCATCACGACTTGAAGAGATAATTTTTGTATTTGAACTCTACTCAATTTATTGATGGCGAGTTTCTAATACTGTTTTCAATATTACTCCAGATAATGGGGCCATGTCCTCTAACTGTATTTCTTGCAAGATCTGTAGTAAATGTACGGTATGGTCTATACATATTCTCCTGGTTCCATAGGAATGAGTAGAGTAAGATTTTCAGAATAAGTAATTAGAGAAGCTACCTGGAAGGGAATTATTATTGAACTTATACATAAATAAAGCAATTTGTACCTTATGAATGTCGAAAACAGTAAAAGTTTTCAATCACAAAGATGATGAATGAGCAAGTTAATGAGAAACTGTACAAAGACAAACAATATTTTTTTTTTTTTTTTTATATGTATTGATTTTAAATTAGTTTGTTATCAGCCCAGATTATGTTACAGTATTGAATATGAGGTAAAACAAGAGTTGAATAAAGAATTTCAAAGGCAAGACATGTTCAAGAGGCAAAAAAGAATACCAGTACACATGTACATAGAAATTAAATAATGTATGATATCTTGTTTTGTTCGGACCCCTCTGTTGAACTTGTTGGATCCATTGTCAGCAAATTTCTGGAGCCATCGCTGGTCCTTGGTTGAATTCCTGTCAGTGATAGGGCTTTCCCCATGACAAAAACGAGGGTTATACTTTTACTGTCATTAATAACCGCCAGATATGCAATACATGAAGCTATTATTACATATTAACTGCAATAAATCACAATGATTAACATTGCATTTCCACAAGATGTCAGAATTTTGTTATAAACCTGCATTAAAACTACATATATATCATTACCTAATAAGGTAGTTCTAGTGATGATATATGAAATGGATATTGTTTAAAATTATACATTGGCAGTGGGGTATCTAGGGGTGCGTGGGGAAGCCCTCCCCTTCCACGCCCACTTCCAAAAAAGTCTCCCCTCCCCCTATGAAAATGTTCAAAGCAAAAACATCACACGCAAAGGTAGTTAAAAATCACCTTATTTTGCGTGCTAGCACACCCTCAATTAAGCATCGATCATTGGTCTACTATGAGAGCTCCCATGGATGCACCCGAGGCTGTGGCAGGGCAAACTAACCTGCTCTTTTGTTTGCAATTCATCCACAAATTTACCAAATAGTTAAAAAAAAAAACCAGTCTCACCGAGTTCATTAAGGCAGCTCTTAACAGAGCTCTGAAGAAAATTGATTATCAACGTATAAGCGGCGCTTATACAATTTTTGGAGGCTTGCGCTTATTATGAGAAAAGGTATCATTAAATTGCCTTGTTTAAAAGCTATTTCTACACTATCAAATTATCTCTGATAAAAAGCTGTTGTATGCCCATATATATAGTCGTGATGTCATCAACACCATGTTTAGGCATGTCACATGTTTCTGTCAAATAATATTTGATAGTCTGGACAGGGCTTAGGAGATGCCTGTCCTTAAGTGGCACAATGCTAAAATAGAACCAGAGCCTTGCAGGCGTCAACGTTCCTATGCATGATACATGACTTTAAGTATTATATATACGTATATATATATATATATATATATATATATATATATATACGTATGTA
>NW_022728190.1:705860-716144 GCF_011630105.1 Anneissia japonica | reverse complement strand
TATATATATATACATACATACATTATAACATACATACTTATATGTACTGTTGGGTCAAATTTGTGTGGTGGTTGAAAATTGGTAACATTGGTAATGTAATTCGACAAGCGAATTACAGTAACATTTTTATCAAATTTCGTAGGCATATAATATTAAGTATGTATATATGTTATAATTCATATATGTATGTATACATACCGTACATATATATAGGCCTATATAAGTGTATATGTAAGTATGTGTATATATGTATATATATATATAAGTATGTATATATATATAAGTATGTATATATGTGTATATATATATGTATATATGTAGATATATAATTATGTATATATGCATGTATATATATATATATATAAGTGTGTATATATGTATATATATTATGTATATATGTGTGTGTATATATATAGGTATGTATGTGTATATGAATAAGTATGTATATATATATAAGTATGTATATATGTTATAATGCATATATGTATGTATATATATAATATATACCGTATATATATATACACATACATATATACATTATAACATATATACATACTTATATATATGTATATATGTATGTATTTATACCCTCGCATCGCAGTAATACTGAACTAGGCCTAGCTTAGGCCTCATGTTTTTGTGGAAAGCTAGATAGTCGTTATGTACCCGACAGTCGGCTGCCTTTATATTTTCACCTGTTTTCAGTTTGCATATACACATCTCAGAGCCAACTGTCGGGGATATAGTACTGTACCTTCATATGACTACTCATACGTATACAACAGAAAAAAACGTCGCATGGACTTAGTGAAAAATGGAGATCTAAATGAAAAAACGTTGCATTTCAGCAACAGTTTACTTTTATTTTAGGCCTTCTTCAAAATACCTATGCCTACAGCAGTTGATTTTTTTGCCGTAAAACCAAAATAGTTTCATCCATGCCGACTTTCCGGTCGGTTAGCGTGAGCCCTGACTGAACTCTGCAGAAACTTCTCATCGATCTTCGCATCGCGATGTAAAACAAAATGTCGGAAAACTTTTCTTTGACGCATGCGCATTTGCATAAATGTCTACACACACACACACACTACACACAATAAAAAACATAGGAAATAGCAAAAGTGATTACAATAGTTCCTATTGCATTACATGCATAGGAACTAATAATTAAAAAGCGCGGCGGCAAAGAAATAGCAGCAGAATGAGCTGCTCCGCGTATTTGTATTAAAATTGATAGAACATCCGCCCTCCCGCGAATGGGGTAAAATTTGACCATTTTACTAAGTGGAGAAACTACAGAAAACAAACGAACCAGAGCGGCGCTTTATTGCTGTTTATTATTTCTATATAGCGCCGCCGCGCGGACGGGGTAAAATTGCTCTCCATGTACCCATAATGCCTTTGGAACGGATGTTCCACTATATTGGGAAGCTGCTCTATCTTCTGCTATTTATTATCTTTGGCGGCGGTTAGAAAAAAAAAAGTTCAATGTTGCACACGCAATAAGAGCGACACATATTCAACCATTTGCGGTACATGTCTCATCTTTAATAAGCAACAATTGAGAGGTGACTGACATACCTTTTAATAAATCATATGAGTAGAAAAATTTAATCAATAGAAAGGCATTGACCTAAACTAAATATGAGATTTTTCAAAATACTGTAAAATTGTAAACTATACAAAATGGCATTAAATTTTTAGCAAAGCTACCCTTTCAATGAATGATTTATTTACAAAAATTACTAAATGAAGACTTACTAATTAATCTCCAGTATGCATGGGTTATCTATTGATTATCTCATCAACGGTTTTGCAGGTCGTTAAAAAAACGGAATTGATGATCAGAAGTAATTAATGTACTTCATATATGCTTAACTTTGAGATCAATAATTTTTTAATTATTGTCATCTGGAATAATTATTAGAGAATGATTCCTGATAATGAAGTACTAAAATTGAGGATCATAATGGCATCTTATACTTAGAGTTTATTCCAAATTAGGTTCTCTTTATCTTATTTCTCATAGCACTGTGAATTTTCTTTGACAAAAAAAAAACTGCTGTATGCCTATATATATATCCCAAGATTACAATTCTCAAAATATTTATAAGTATAAGTATTTATAAGTATTTATTACTATAATCCTAATGTAATTTACTAACCAAGGTAAGAGCCGTACTTTAAAGGCTATATGTGCTAACTTTAACGTTTGCCTTATCATCTGGTAATTTCAAAACAAACCATAAAATATAATTTTTATTTATTTACTAATTATTAAAATATAGAATAAGTATTAGAATGTCAGTAATATTAATGAGCTAACAATTTTTAAAAAAATCAAAAATATGATAATAAACCATCAAAATATATTCAACAAATATTCTCTTGTTTTTATATTCTGTGTGGATTTTTTAGAGAAAAAAATAAGTTATGGTTGCTTCCATGAATATAATTAATCACATGATCAATCAATGTTACCGATTTTAGCTAGCAAATGTGATTGTAAATCATGTCTCTATGGTTTGAATATCTGCCTGAGGCTTAGTACATTGCTGTGGATCGTAACTAATACTACTGAAGCTTCGGCACAGTGTGATATTATTAAAGAACTCCTTACCATCATTGAGTTTAATCACCATCGATATTACGACCCTACAGAAATTAATAAACTATGCCATTATAAAAATAATTACATCTTATGTAATGCTGAGGTTTCTTGATGTTATTTGCTAGATTTCTTTCAGAAACTTTGGTAACATAGATTTTATGAGTGCTTGACAGTCCATTCCTTAAGGCAGCAATCATTTCCAGAAGTCACAACTGTGTTGTCATCTAACCATGCCACATCAGTGATGGGGCCTGATCCATGCGCTCCTGAAAAATGACAAAGAAATGCAGGGGGGGATAATTGGCAATAAAACTCATTCTAATTAACTCTCATCATGCATTATAAAAAAAACCAAGAAAATAAAAAAATTAGCTGTTAAAAAAAATGAAAAATAATTAAGATAGTAGTAAAGTTGTCAAGCTGTAAGGCAAGAGCAACGCTAACAACAGTCTTAACAACAGCACTGGTTTGAGCTGCTCCTTGTTGAGGGTTTGATTGGTAGAACTCTTCTTGTAAAGGACTTAAATTGGAGGTCGAATGTTCACATTTAGCTTGTGTGCACTTTAAAGAACTCGTTAATTTTCATAAAAATAGGTTAGCCCAAAGGTATGGTTCATATTCATTGTGGAATGATGAAGCTACTATAAGCACCTCTTTACGGCGGTTAGGTTGTCATAGACCATGCCCATACGCAATCCAACACAATGACAAAGCGAGTTATGGGTCTAGGCGACACTTTTTGAAAGATGAGAAACAGAATTTTGTGGGTGACCGCCATTTGCAATAGGTTCTAGCCTTTGCGCAACCCAATATCATTGTTCCTCATCTGAACAGTTGAGAGTCTCTAGCTATTTTGTGGGGCCTGCTGTCACAAACACTTTTAAACACAAACGGCAACCCCAATATATTTTCTCAAGGGTTAATATAATATCTTTTTAAACACTTTAAAATAGTTTCTAGTAAGTTGACACATGGGTTAATGTATCAGAAACCCTCGGCCCAAAATGGCCGCTTTCCAATAATTTATCGGATCATAGGTGCTGCGGAAACAGCCTAAAACAGATATTGGTAATGGTTTTTTTCTTTGTATATTTCCTGTTGCAAAGAAGTGAGGTCATGACAAAACTGACACTTACTTTTAAAGAAAATAAAATTTGTTTCTTTTTCAATACTCCATATCCTTATATGGGTGTCCAAGCTCACAGTGGCCAAGTGGCGGCTGTCTGGTGACCAATTAACCCTTGTCACACTTGCAGCATGATACTGCCAACCAAAATCCATTGACTAAAAGACAACGGGAAAAAAAAATGGTTTTAGTACAGTATTATGTTAATGGTATGAGCTACCACATACCAGAGGTCTCTCCATTCAGGAGTGACCTCTTCTAACACTACAAATAGCCCCTAGAAATTTGACATGATTGGCGGACAAGAATGAAACAGTCTATTAATATGCAATATCAACAAATAGTAAGGATTATAATATTATTAAGATATTATCAAGAACTGATAATTTACTATCCGAATTAACTATTGGTTACATTTTGATATATATATATACAGTATATATATATTTAATTTACTATCAATAGGCATTATTCATCATACTTTAATTTTTTCTAATTACTATTAACTCTTACTTTATATGACTCATCAACCTTCCATACACAGACATTTTTTCCTGAGGTGACCCCAGCAAGGTAGACGCCATCAGGGGAATAGCACACATCATTAACAGCAGTCACAGCATTCAGTTCATTGCTCTTCACTAATGTGTCACCATCTACTGTGTAGATGAATATTTTGCCATCCTGAAAATAGTAAAATGATGATGAAGAAAATACTATTTGCGATAGTAAGAAGATGAAAATGATAGCATTAACATATGCAGGGACAATGCAATGTTGATGATGTTCATCATGTTGATAATGAATGCTGGCTAACTTGGGAGGGGGGAAGGGGCGGGGGCACGGGGGATAGGAGGGTCTGCAGTCCCCAGTTGGGGAGGCTTTTCTTTTAAAATACAATAATTTCTATGTTCTGGTTTAATTTTATGTTACTTTAAAATGAGAAAGTTAACTTCAAAAATGGTTTTTATTATTTATTTTGTATCTTTCATGGGACAATACATCTTTAATCATAATGATCGCCCATATTTTTTTTAATCAAACTTACCTCCCTTCCCACAGCAGCTTCTGTCTTCCCTGGGTGAACAGTTGCAGACAGAGATTCACATTTGCATGCCTCACTGAAAACTTTCTTCCCATTTCGCAATAATGTTACCTGAATCAAAGACAGTATTGAATTGTGTTATTATGTGGAATCAAACAAACGGATTAGAAAGAAGATCAATGTTCAGGAGTAGCTAGGAATTGAGTGAGAATGAAAAAGGCATTCAAATGAAAGACTTGATAACATGACAATATCCCTTACCTCTTTCGCAGTTGCAATCACAGTCAAGTCACCAACAACATCTAGTCCTTTAGGAATGCCGTTTGTTCCAAAAGATTCATCCCTACATTAACACACCAAATTAATGTAATTATTGTCATAATCATTATTTTTTTCATTAGTTGGTAATCTAAAAAATTATTATTATTATTAATAGTAATAACAGGGCTAAAAGTCATGGTTATAAGGCATTAAATTGATCATGGGTTATTTAGACTTGGGTAACAATTTTTTGCTTTATCATGATTATCACCATTTTAATTACTACAACTACCATTAACATTACTATTATCACCAATTTAATTACTGTCATTACCATCAGAAAATGCCTTTAGGAAAGGTCTCAATATAGCAACCACAAATTAATTGCTTTGTTTAAAATAGCAAGTATATAAATGTGTAAATATTCTTAAAGAAAAGCGTATGACATGTTCATGATTAGATCTCAATAGCTTGGTGGTTAAGATGCTTGCAGATACAAGTTATGCTGCAGATACAAGGTCTAAGACGCTAAGTTTATACTCCATAGTGTAATTGAGAGCATAGATACTGTTTTAAGCTGGATGTGATAAAATATAAAAAAGTTAGGTGTGTAGTAACTATATGCTTACGAAAATGTCTTGCTAACAGCATCAAAGCTCTTGACTGTGTCATCCATGGCCGCTGTGAAAACCTTATCCTCAACAGTGACCATGCGATTGACTTGATTTTTGTGCTTACTTTCAACCACTTCACAATCTCCTGATTCTCGGTTCCAAGATCGTGGACTATGTTAAGGAAAGAAGCTACAGGACTGACAGGAATGGAAAAAATATATGGTTGCAAACAGCTTGTTAGATTAAATATGAACCCATAAAATGTTAAACTTATAGCTTTTCATCATAAGACTCTGCATAATGTAGCATGACTATATGTTTTAATTACAATTTACCGTTTACTTTTAGATCTCCAAGCTACCGTTATTGAATGAAATATTCCAAAATGTGTTAGACATTCCCTCCGGCACTGCAAGCAATTTAAGTTGTACATTTGGTTTTAATATACAATAGTTTTGAAATTCCTAAATAGAAGATTAATGACTTGGATTAGATTATGATGGAGCGGTTATTGTGTTTTTCAACTTAAAGTTAGGTTGTGTATCATATATTAAATATATATTTATGGATCAAAGAGGACTTTGACATGCTCTCTAGAGGGAGCCATCCTTAGCATAATCTAGTAAAGGTACATACTCTTCTGAAAGATGCAATGGGTTCGTTTAAATGCACAACAGCCTGATAGATACACTGGATCTCCCATTTTTAAGCCATTACCCAAGAAGACTTGGTTCTGCCAACCGAAATCAGGGCGACGTGCGGCTCGAACCAGTGCTGATGTTAAGGCTGTAGTTAGCGGCGCCCCTGCCTTACTGTTTGGCCACTCGACTCTCGGTAAAATAAAAGGATATTAATATTGGCATCAAAACTTGCAGAGAAGAGAGTTGACTTGTCTTGTGATGGGGTTATCGATGTAATAGTTTTTTGGTGTCCCTGAAAGTTAGGAGAATCAAATATTATTAACAAACATTAATAGAATTAAACACCTTTGATCCCTTATCATTGGGTCTACATGCTATATGTTTCAGCCATGTAAACACAGTAGCAGGCAACCCCACCAGCTACTCATTTATACTCCTGGGGGGAGAGAAGCAATTGCAGTCAAGTGCCTTGACACAAGAAAATTGCACAGTGAGTGTTTAAAAGGCTGGGAAATCAAACTTACCCTGAGCGTACGGATGACTTTGGACGGGCTAGAGAAATCTAGGTAGGATATCTCACCAGAATAAGCGACAGAGAGGATATGTTTACCCTGCCAGAGGCAGCCTAGCTGTTGTTGTTGAATATCATTTCCAAAACAATGCTCTCTGATAAGAGAAATATAAGTAAATTAACATACACATTACTATCTTGATCAGCAACAGTCTTTATGTTATGAATCAGTACAACCAAACACATGAATAGGTAGATAAATGGATAGACAGATGGATAAGCAGGTGGAATAATAGATAGATAGATAGGTAGATAAATATGTAAACGGATCAATAGATCTGGATCCAATTAGGTAGATAGATAAATCAATTATGTTGATTGATTGACTAATTGATTGATTGATTGATTGATTGATTGATTGATTGATTGATTGATTGATTGATTGATTGAATGAAACCACATACAAAAAAAAAGGGAGACTTACGCAATCAACTTATTTTCTTGTACATCCCATAATTTTGCTGTTTTGTCTGCTGACACTGTAAGCAGTTGAGTATTGTCAGGACTCCAAGCAAGCTACCAAGGTAATGATATGAATAATGTAAAAATGTATAAATTGTCTACCTACCCAGTTATGCATAAAATTTTAAAAAGATAATAAATAAAAATAAAATAGAAATGGGAAATTATGGTGTCAGTAGAGTAAAAACAGAAGGGTCCCAAGTTGAAAAAAGCCATTTCCGGAACATCTAGTTAAATGAGCTTTTTTAACATATTTAATTTTATTTTGCTTTGTACCCATCTGCACTGACTTTTGGGAAATAATTGATAACAATGTAGTAAAACATGAAAATATTGTATATTTGCAGAAGAGCAATTTTCTGGGAGATTCTTGCTTGCTCATGGAAATCAGGAAGGCCTTCTCAATTTCCGAGACACTCCAGAAACTTGGGGGAGACTTAGAAACCCTGAAAACATACAAGCAGATCGCATAGATTTTATTCATTGGCATAATGAGACCCACTATAGTGACTTAAAGTCTATTGTTTTTATTATGCCATAGGTACTTAATTCCAAATATAATAAATTTATTTTTAATTTGATGCTGTCAAGATATGTACTGGGGTCACTTTGACATTGCTGTGGGAAAAATGCAGAATTCTACTGTAGAATTCAACCCAACAAAGTCTTTCCATTTTATGTTTGTATTCTGTAAATTGAAAGAATTTATTAAATAAATATTAAATATTTGAGAGCATAATATTTGGCCTTTGTTAATGCTTCACAATCAATGAAATGTAGACACCCCAACTAGAAATCTTTACTACTGTACTTACAGACATTACTCCACCAGCATGGATAGCATCTCCCCCACCAAGGGCATGCACCAGGGTACCCTCCTTGCCATCATAAAGGAAGACCTGAAATCAAGCAATAAAAAATATTTTATCAACCATTTTATACTCCTATAGTAGGTTCACCAGGACTTTTTAAAAAGAAACAATTGCAATAAAATTTAATCGAAAATTTTTAAGTCATACAGTATCTAGTCATCTTGTTTATATGTGATCATTAAGCTGGGCATGCTCAGCATTGACATTTGTCGGCCAACATAACAAAGCACACATCTGATCATTTTTAATAACGATTTGTTCAGACTTCCACTGACAGTCAGCAGACAGCGTTGTGTCAGCAAGCGCTCAAAGAAAGCGGAGATAGATTAGAATGGATTTCTTCGGTGTGATACACGCCAAGGATAACCCACGAAAGTCCTGCGACTTATTTCCAGTGGGGTCCTTCCGGTCATTCAGTTTACAGGGACACAATCCCATTACTCTTTTCCGAAGAGTATACTGCGTTCTTTAACGTGCACCTGGGCCATTTTGCACACAGGATGAATGGCTTAAACGTCTCATCAGAAAGACGGTGCACATTTAAATCGTGCATTTCAGCCCTGTAGCTAAATCACAATGAGAGCAGCGACAGGAATTGCACGGGGGACCAAGAGATCTCTACAGTTCACCGCACACATAGTGGCTACTACCAGTTTAGACGACTGAGCTAGCTGAGATTTGTTATACAGTACCTTACAGTCTGAGGAACCAGTAGCAAAGTGATTACCATCTGATGAAAACCTGACAATATTCACAAATCTTGCATGATCCTAAAAAAGTAAAAAGTCTTGTAAACTCAATTGGTCTTAGGCTACTGAAGCCTCCAATACGAAGAATCAACAGTGAAGTCAAATTAAAGTCTGAACTAATACTTATTCATTATTTGTTAAAACAAATTTAGCTGGTGTGTGTATATCTGTATACATATCTGTATATAAAGGTTAAAGGTTATCCGGAGACCTATGACCTATAGGTCTCCGTGGTCTAATGGGTATGATGCACACCTTGATAGCGAGAGGTTGCAGGTTTAAATCCTACCAGACACAGTTACAACTACAGACATGATAGGAAAATGTCTATTTGCCGAGAAGCAGGCAGTAGACACAAAAAACCCAGATGAAATTAAAGAATAAAGAAAATATCCTGATGTAAAATAAATTATTTAAAAAGATCTTGCTGCATGTTCACACAGAAATAACTTACATTCAGGGTAGATTTATATTTGAATGGTGGTCCTTCGAAGAAGCAAGCAGTTTTATCATCCGAGCCAGTAACAATCCTAAAAGGTCGAGTTGGTCGGTAAGCAACAGAATTTGCTATCATCTGATGACCAAACAATTTTCCTACTGACGTACCAGTGTCAGCCATAAAAGCTTCGGCAAAACTAGGATCATAAATAATAAATGAAAACAAGGTTACGTTATTCAAAACTAGCATTGCATTAATACCCACTACTACTTAGGGTTTCAACACCTGCCACTAAGCGCAACCTTGGTAGTCTAGTGGTTATGATACCAAGCTAGTTATCTGGAGGTTGTGGGTTCGATTACCACCAAATCACTTGTGAAATTTCTTTTGTATTTGGGAACGTACTGAGCATTCAGTATGATAACATGTCAGGTAGAGCGAAACATCATTCCTATAGAATATGTTATTCATATAAAACATAAAGAGCAAAGGATTGCCTGCAGTAGGAAGGAAGAAAGAGTATTTTTGGTGTAAAATACACCAAGAATAGCCCATTTTGTGGGACCTTAGCAACAATATCCAAGGGGTGTGGCTTAGTGGGAAAGTCCTCTGAAATTAAACCTGGGACCATAGATCTCAAAAGCTCTCACAGTTCAGCGCACACGGAGTGGCTATCAACAGTTCAGCTGACTGACCTAAGCTGGTGCACTACTAAACAGGTATATTGTACTTACGACTGTCTTCCAGCACCGGATATGGCCAACCGTTTGCTATCTGGCGACCATGCAATGTCAGTGATTGGTCCCGCAATTGGTTGGTACTCATATTTCAAAATGTGCTCCTTTTGAGTGGTGTCCCAAATACGTACTTTACCTAATACATCTGTTTTATAG
>NW_022728190.1:695938-704764 GCF_011630105.1 Anneissia japonica | reverse complement strand
AGATGTGTATACATGCTCGGAATATATATCGCATATCAAAGGATTCTGAAAAGAAAACACTGACAATTATAGCATGACAAGACCTTGGGAGAATATGAGGAATACTGTGGGGGTGGAGATCTTTTTAATAAAGGGGAAGGAAAATTTGAATCTGCCAATGATAGCTCCTTATAACAAACAGTTCACTGCATAGATTTTTAAATGAAATATTTTAATTATAATTATATTAATAAAGGTGTGGAATCTCCTTTTTATTCATTTTTTTTTTTTTTTTTGTTGGGGGGGGGGGGGGATTTGAATGGGCCTGCTGGAAACCTTATTGAATCCGCCACTGGTTTTTCCAGGTTCAGCCATAGGCAGGTATCTAGTGTGACTGAAATATGAAAATGGAAGCACTGTACTGTACCTCGATGTCTCTTATGAAAACGGAATTCCCATTGCAGTAAAGAAAGTTCTTCCCTTTTGGATCACTGCCAAGTTTCATGCTTTTACCCCTCTCCGTTCTTGGCAGGCAAGCAAAGACAGACTCTGTGTGGAGGCAAACATTAGGTATTAGTGATGTAGCTTACTCTCTCCCTACTTACCAAATATTGTCCCACCATTGTAGAGAGCAGCTCAGCTCATGCAGCTGAACTGGTGATAGCCACTGTATGTGTACTCAATTCCCATCACTGCTCTTATTGTTATTATTATTGTGTGTGTTATTACTGTATTATTATTATTATTAATATTATTATTATTATTATTGTTATTATTATTATTATTATTATTATTATTATTATTATTTCTTGTGTTTCAGCTGTAGGGCTGAAATGTTAAGTTTCAATAGCGTACTATCTTTCATTCCCGGCAAAATTTCACTAAGAGAAGATTTTTTTTAGAAAAAATGCATATGCATTGCTCTAATTATTATAAACCATGAAAAAATATTGACATAAATTTTAGTTTTACGCAAAGAATTAAAAAAAAAGAGAAATACAGACTATTTCTCATAGGAGATTACCATTTTCACGACGAATTCTACGTTACTAGGCAAATTCAAAGGTTGTAGATCGCTGCAATGCTCTCGCTTTTATACATTTAAAACAATCAGTAAGAAATAGATTCATAAAATGGTATTGTATAAATATTTGATTTATTGTTTGGTGTGATTTAACTTGATTATTTCTTATTCTGTATCTAGTATTTTTGGACCACAATGGAAATAAGTTCGGTACTTTTGTGTTTTCATACAATTTTATTCAACCAGCTAGTAGTAAGTTAATAACTTGCTGTGGTGGTTCAAGGAGGGAGGGGGAAGCTGAATTTGTCAACATTATTTAAAAAAGTTTATTAGAGGTGCCATATCATAAATTTTATCTCAGCCCTAACCATGGTGGTCTATCCATCCATCTGTGAAAGTCTTTCCCTGGGCCCTTTCCACTCTATTTCAAATTCCTAGATACACCATTGACCTGTATTTTGTTAGCCATCCACCTGAAGGCTCTTGAAGCACAAAAAGGCAGTGAAGAAATTCAACCAGGGACCCAGACTCTCCACAGTTCAGTGCACGCAGCACAGTGAAGCGATCGCCACAGAGTGTTTGGCCAACTCGAATTATGCTCTGTTAAACAGCAAATAAAATATAATTTGCTCGCATGAAAATAACATCTACTAACACTACTACCGCAACACATCCCCATACAGATAGCACTACGACGCCTACTGTACATGTAGGCCATCCTAATAATGATACACCATTCGGAAAAATTCAAGCCTACCGTACGTGTTGCTCATCCGATGACCTTCTCCTCCATTACCAACAAAAGAACAGACCAGCCTAGCTGGTTCCGGGTCGTTTCGGCCCTGAGTCGATTCAGCCTGGGTCAATTCGGCCGGGTCGTTTTAGCCTTTTCTGGGCCGAAATGACCCGGGTTAGCAGGCCGAAACAACCCGGGTCAGAAGTGGTCGCGCCCTATTGTTTGTAAGCATTTCGATTGAAATTAATAATAATAAGAATAATAATAATAATAATAATAATAATAATAATAAAATACTACTAAAAAGAATTGTTAATGTAGCCTAAGTTTCATTAACAAACGGTGTACTGCTTGCCACCTTGTTCTATTAAAATACTGTATTATTCGCGGCCGCAACTTCGGCGCTCCATACACCGCGGCCGAAATGCATGACAAAAATATCAACTCAGGGCCGAAAGGACTCATGGCCGAAAGGACTCAGGGCCGAAACGACCTGGGCCAATAGGACTCAGGGCCGAAACGACTCGGGGCCGAATCGACCGGGCCGAATCGACACAGGGCCGAAACGACTCTACACCAGCCTAGCTAGGCCTACCTAGCTAGAGGAGGCTACATTTCTGTTTATATTTAATATCTAGCAGAGCTTGAATGAATATAAAATGTACTTACTCAGGGACACCGACATGGTTGGCAATTTAAAATTGTACGTTGTACCTCAGTTTTATCGAAATTACCACTTTTTTAAAGGATTCACGGGCTTGGATTACGACCGCTGTTGGTGAGTTAATTACAAGCAGTAGTGGGTACTGTGTAAACTTCCGGGTTCGTAAGAAAATGAGCGATCCATATTTGGTAGGGCAGTCCTTAACTTCCTTATTTGGACGGTGAGCTGTCACATGCCCGGCCCCCATGTCTGTATTTGTCGATATGAATAACGTTTATTAAAATAGCAATTAAGCGATAGCCTATATTGAAATTCTTTGAAAGAAAGGTAGAAACATTTTGAATGAACTGGTTTGTTGGCAAAAGCAATTCAGAAACAAAGTAGGCCATGTTTTCATGTTTACGAAAATACGATTTTGGCGGGTTCGATTACCACAGGGACCTCTTTTTTCATATACAATTTTATAGGGGACTTTCGTGATTTACTACATCATGTTCCTATATAATTTAGCATTATCTATTTGATTTTTCATATACAGTATATATAATATATATCTGTCTCTTATACACATCTAGATGTGTATAAGAGACAGTCCTTGGTTAGGCCTATTTTCTACTTATATTTTGCCTAATTACGGACGTACGGAAATACTACGGAAACTTATAATAGGTCAAGTGAAATCCAGAACAAAACAAATTATTTTTCCATCAGGATCTTTATTTATATTGTCCCTAGACAACTCATACTTGTCGGATTACTGATAAATTATTGTGAAATTGTGAAAATCTTAATCCTGTCCCGTTTTGAAATTCCACATAGAATTCCGAACTAAGCAATGCGCATGCGCAGTTACCAAGTAACGTCCGTGAATTAGGCTATTTATAATAAAAACAGTGAGCATGCGCTTGGAAATGCTAGACAGCCAGTGAGCATGTGCATTGAAAAAGTGACGTTATCGAGCCATGTCGAGCGTGCGCAGTTACGAAAAAAGAGTCTCAGGAACCAAACAGCGGCTGCGAAGACGTCTTAAGAACCAAACAGCGGCTGCGAAGAGGGTAGGAAATAGAAACGGGAAACTGTAATGGAATATAATGATAACTCGAGCGGGTCGAAAGCCTCTATTTTGGCTATCTTAAAGCCAGTTCATAAGTGTTCGTCATGGGGAAGTGCAAGGTAATTCAACAAAAGGACGCACATCTCCGCTCTCGAACATAGCGCGTGCATACAGTCCTTTGATCTTTACTGTGGCATCGACAATCCGATACTAGTTGCGAGTACAGCCGTCAATTGTTAGTCTATGCGTGCCATTCGTTTTATGGTGTTAGTTTTTATTTTATTAATTTTGGGTACTTCGCAATGTCTGTTACATTTGATTTTTTTTTACCGCGAGCTTGTTAAATGCTTCTATAAACTGCAATTTGATTTGTGAAAATTGACCAAGAAAATGAAAAGTTATAACAATTCAAATTTACGAATTTTATAAAATTTCATGTTCTTATGTAACATTAATCTGTCATTTTGACAACGTTGGCAGATGGCAACTAACACGCGCGTGGGTAAATCGTCACGTACGCTGACGGTTTATGGCCTGGTTGCTATGGTTTTTGTGACGTTCAGCGTGTAGGGACGCACGTGCGCCTAGAATGTCGATGCCAGAGTTATATCCTTTGATGTCCCGAGATGTGCGTCCTTTTGTTGAATTACCTTGGGAAGTGTAATTAAATTATCGCAAAAAAAGTATATTAGGCTCTATCGTCGTCCCTACGTACGTAGACCTATGCATTGACAATCCCACAAAAAATAACCGACACTGACGACACAACCTAGGGCCTACCACTAGCCACTAGTAGAGCCAGGGTATTCCACATTTAATGTCGAAAAATACGGTGCCTTACACTGAAGAGGGTTAGGGTTAGGCTAACTATATTATCGAGATATCGTACGGTACCCATGTTTTATCGACCCATAAAAAATAGCCACACACTGGCGGCAGTAGTAGAAAGGCCTAGCCAAGCTAGTGGGGGAGGGGAATAAATACAAATAAATCATAATATTAAAATTAATATATTATTGTTAATATTAATAACAATAATGGTAAAAATGCGGTTTGGCTCAGTGGTGTTTGTTGAACTTGGCTGACTCAGCAGGAGTACAAACAAATACAAACAGTAACAGACCCCATGGATGGCAAAACGAACAAGGGAAACAACGTAAAAGATTAAGAGATGAGATCGATATTTATTGGGGAAGTGTGAAATGGTGCAACACAGCAAGAGAAAAAGATTGATTTGGCGACGACATCCTGAAAAATTTGTCCAGCAGTGGATCGACAATAGCTGATGATCAAGAATCTGAAGGTTATCAACGTGGTCGAGACTTAGTAGGTGACAGCTTTAAGATTCTTCCTGCAGCTGGGTTTGTCTGGTTCTGGGTAATTAATTAAATGACCCACCCTTTGATAATTCCATATTCGTGTTATCATTATATTATTTTAACATCAATTTTATTAAAAAAATAATCATATACAGTATTATGCATATTGCATTAAATTAGGCCTATCCTTAACAATAAATAAGCATAGAGTTATATTTATTGATCTATAGAAAATATAGTTACAGATTTATATACTGAATCAGCTAAATTAAATACGATAACAAAATTTGTTAAATTTGGAAGTATCTGTATACACAAATTGAATAAGCTACAGAAGTTGCGGTGTTTTTTTATAGGAAATATTTCTTGTTTATAGAGTGTTTGCGCTCTCTCTATGTCCTATCGTCTGCAAAAAGAAATAGCAAGTTGTTAAAAATAAGGTGACACTGAACCCAGGTCTGAAACCACCTAAGCTAGCTCCCTCCACTTTTCTATCGGCCCTCATCATGTTTCTAAAGCCGCAATCGCACGGGACTTATTTCGGTAAAACTAACCGACACGCCGGTTAGTTTAGCCAGATGATACCTCTTTGTTAGCATATACGATATATGTGCCAGATTACTCGAGTTTATTCATTTAAAATATGTTATGAATTACTAAGAAGCACCACTCTGATTTCACTATTACTATCACCCGAACAACAAAACAAATTACACAATTTCTATACAATTCATACCTGCGACACCTGCGATCAATCAAAATATCCCTTTGAAAAAAATGGTATAATCCTTCCGAAATACCGAAGCTGTCTCTTATACACATCTAGATGTGTATAAGAGACAGCTGTGTAAACTTCCGGGTTCGTAAGAAAATGAGCGATTCATATTTGGTAGGGCAGTCCTTAACTTCCTTATTTGGACTTTTTTTTTTCTTTTTTTACCTCCCAAAAGGGGGGCCGGGGCCGGGCCGGCCCCCCCCCCCTAAATCCGCCCCTGCAATTCATACCTGCGACACCTGCGATCAATCAAAATATCCCTTTGAAAAAATGGTATAATCCTTCCGAAATACCGAAGTCGGTAACGGAAACCTTTTCAGCATTCATTTGCATATTTCATTCCTATCCACATGTTGTATGTCGTTCTAAGTTTACCTTTCAGAATATATTGTATTCCATATTTGAGGTGAGTTTATGAATATTCTCACAATTTGTTGAGATTCATAATACGTGAGATCATTAATGTGTCCCTGGGTACCTAGATGGGGTCACGGTAAGTCTCGCGCATGTGGACGAAACACCCAAGGCTTAAGTCACATTAAGCAACTCGTCACGATCTGACGGTAGTGGCGTCCGCTTCGATAGTCTCTTTAGGACAAGCGTTTGTTAGTGTTAATTTTTATTGTTTTATCGAGTGATTCGTGAATTAAATAGTAATATATTTTGATCAATAGACTTCATTATAAGCGAGTGGAATGGCCGTTGGCTAGTCGAATAGCCTAGCATTTAAGGCAGGGGCGCCGCTACCTATATAATACAGCTAATAATATCGGCGCTGGTTCGGACAACGGCCTCTCGCAAGTCTTCTCCGATAGGGACCGGAAACAGTAGGACCAGGGTACACAGTTGGCTCATGTGCAGTTTAAAGAACCCAGTTCGAGTACATCTTTCGAGATGAGTAAAGGGTTACCCCGGTGTACTGGTCCGTACCGTCCCTGTTGTGATGGGATTTGATTTGCCACTTTGAAAAGTGATGAAGTTCATTGTTTTGCATAGACCTATCCTTGGCCCTAGTGCTTAAAGCTGAATAAAATATAAGACTTCGGATTGGCTAGTTTCCATTTTTAGTTGAAGCACAACTCCCTGGTTGAAGATATGAAGGTACTATGAATTTACTGTATTTACTCATTATGAACCCATGACCATGAATTGGATGCCAAACATCCATAAAACACTTAATGTTTTCGAACGGGTAATCCTACCCGCTCGAAAATACATAAGGCCTACCTACTAAAAATGTTGAAAGGCCGTAGTTATTGTTTGCATTCATTCGTCATGTTTCAACGATTTTACGCAAGTGGTGCTGATTGGTGGAGCTGGCTTAACCCGAACCTTAAAAGTAATTGTTGGTAGCGGATAGTCATGGCATGATTTGTCAGTCAATTGTGACATAGGCCTATCTATTTAACTTTAGTGCCTGATGGGTTAGTAAACCCCACCCTCCCCAGCTGTTCGCGTCAGCAATTCATAGAAATAACACAGTACGAGTAAAAAATCTTTGTGTATTTAATTTTATTTATAAACAGTGCTCTGGTATTATGGAAAATTACCAAGGAGTAAATTAAAAAAGGATCATCAACGGAGCAATGAATAATTCTTGTTAAAGTGACAAAAAATGTTGATTTAAGTGTCATTTTGTCAATAGTTTTGCTGACTCTGGTAACCTCATAGGTTAATATTAGAGTACTAGGTTACTATTATAAATTAACTTCTATTGTTGGTTACTATTAGATGATTTTACTAATAGTGTAATGGGTTATTATTATTAGAAGTTTTACTGTATGCGCTAATATTTTCTTTCGTAATTCTGATATATTCATAATGTATTTTGGTGTTTAGTAACAGATTTTAAACAATGTAATGTTGTGCCAGTGTATAATCAATTAACGTTTTAAACCGTGTTTAGTTTTTACTTGTGTTTGACCATTAAAAAAAAAATTGAATCTCTTACTTGAGGGCCGGATGGGGATGCAACAGGTCACCTTCCTATTAAAGAAAGACCACAGTTCACATGGTCTTTAACAGCTCTGGTTTTTAATTATAAATATTGAAGATATATCATGGGTGTATGCAAGCGGGTCGGGAAGGTCGTACGCCCCCCCCCCCCCCCCGTTTATTCCAGACATTTTTTCTAGGGCCTTTTCACAATGACATAAATGAAAAAGTATTGATGAGGTACTAGCAATGAGTCCAAAGACCTTGCTAATTGCGTGACCTAATCTATCATAATTTCAGCAATTCTGAAACCTGCTATACGCTTCAAGCTGGTGGCGCTGTAATGGATTTTCCTGTCTCGTGTAAGACGTGTAGGCCTAGTGTAGCTGTGAAGGGTGAAGCATGCGCAGTTAAAGACTTAACTGCGCCGGCGTAGCAGGCCATGTTAAATCACAGCAATCGTATTTTTATATAGTTTCCTAATAATATTCGTTCACATCGCATCCATCGCTTTAATTATAAACCTACGATATATTTGATTCCAGTCAATATGTAGCGATGTTACCAATTAGACACCAATACATCTTCCATTCTACAGGATTTATATTAGGCCTACATATAATTTAGAAGAAATTCATTTTGACATAATAATAGAAACAATTCCTTTTTATGACGCTTTCTTTTAAAAGGAACTAAATGTAGGTCTAGTTTTGTAGAAGGAAGACGATCGTATTATGACACTGTTAAGAGAACAGTGGACTGAGTCGGATTTGGCCAGCGACATCCATCAAACTCTAAAAGCAAAAGAAAAGCAGATCGCACCTTTTTATGGAAATTCACCACAGCTTGGCCTGAGGCGGTTCTTGGTTGACTGGCTGGCTATCATCTCAGAGAAATACGAACTAGCACCCTATACACTTCACCTTTCCATATACTGCATGGACAGATTTATGGATAAATATGATATAAAAGAAGCAACACTTCATCTTGTCGCCCTCTCCTGTCTTGTCATTGCAAGTAAGTCGTCTAAACAGCACTTTTCGCCGGTCGCATTCAATAAAATTATGAAATGATGTCACACATTATGAAGCATGCACGTATAAGAGTTTATTCCAGAGTTGGGAGATAAATACCACGTGTTGAATTTTGGAGAATGTGTATATTCACCGACCATCTTTAACATCCATAATCAGTAACATGTGTCACAAAACACGTTCCGATGTTATTAATCAATCGTTGATGAAAACTCTTTAAAATTTCTAATGCATTCGTTAATTTCTGTGCTAACAATTATGGCACTGCAAATGAAAATTGAACAATCATTGATAATCACACTAAAG
>NW_022728190.1:682139-695883 GCF_011630105.1 Anneissia japonica | reverse complement strand
GACGCAAATTATATGGCGTATATTTGAGTGTTCTACCTATCTGAATTATACTCCAACATGCATTTCAAATTTAAAAACAGGCCTATTGTGATCAGTGCTCATGAAGAATACTAATAGTAGGCGTAATGATAATTATTTTATTCATTTTGTCCATAGCAAAGTATGAAGAAAAAGAAGACAAAGTCATACACCTTTGCAATTTCAACAGTTGTGCTTATGAACCCGATAAAAAGGGTGATTATCTAAAAATGGAACTACTACTTCTGGACTTTTTCTCTTGGCAAGTTTCAATACCAACAGCTGTACACTTTATGGATTATTACATAATTGATGCAGTATGCGAGAGGGACCTGCATGCAGGACAACCACTCTCTTCTCTTAGCGATGCTGTAACTTACATGCAGAAATACACCAAATATTTTCTAGATATTTCACTACAAGGCAAGTTTTAGACGATTTTACAACATTCCACGAATTCAACCAACAACGAACATTATCATACAGCATACAGAGTCACCTAACCATATCGTGATAGGCAGCGTAATGCGTAGCCTTATTTTATAGACTCATCGAATTTCCCAAAACTTTGTTACACTAACGTAATAATTTAGATGCGTTTTGACGCAAACCAACGAATGCTACAAAAGTCGATATTCAGTGTGATTATTAATGTTAGAAGCGAACTAGAACTTATAGTAGGCCTATCTAAGATTGCCTGCGGTTTTTTTGTTTTGTTTTTTTTTTCGCTTTTTCAAAAAACGTATTGAGATCGATTCCTGTGACAACATCATTATGAGACGATGGCTTGGTTCTCACGAGAGCCCTAGTATCCGGATCGGGAGCTAACCGTTAGCGCTAACCGTTAGCACCTGTGTGAGAACGCCCGATCGGTTAGCGCTAACCGTTAGATACCCCGCTAATGGTTAGCAAGCGCTATCAGTTAGCAAGTGAGCGCGTTTCTATCATCAACCAATCACACTTACGCGTTTACAATTTCAGTTTCTTATTGGCTAGTGATTCGATCATCATATTCCTGGTATCCGGATCGGGATTTTCTCGTATGGACGCACGGCAGCTAACGGTTAGCAGGATCCGGATCCTGCTAACCGTTAGCAGCCGTGTGAGAACATAGCCTTAGTTAAAACCATAGTCCCGTGGAAGGACAGTTTGTTACTGGAGAGATTACCAAGTAAAGAATTTAAAGAGATAAATGTGCCAAATATATGGAGTTCATTATACTTGTTTCAACAACATATTTTTGATTAGCCGAGTAATATTTTCTGCTGGTGCATTCTGATAGATCATGTCTTTTCAAAATGTATGCCATCATTGGTTGCCGCATCGTGCATCGCCGCATCCCGTGTGTGTTTGAAGTTGGCGCCAACTTGGACATCAAAGCTTAGGAAACTCACTAAATATTCGTGGGAACACATTGCTCCTTGCATTGAAAAAATGCTGATGTAAGTATGAATAAGACGGCCTTACATTTGGAAATGAATACGCCACTGCAAATGAGTGTATAGTAAACAGGTTAGCAATGCAGTAATGATGTCTGATTTGTGATTAACATGGAACATAAGACGCAATATGATGAAAAGGGGGAACGGCGACACCCTATAGTATATTTTATTTTAAAATCTTTATACTGTATTTGTTAGGATTTAAATCTCCCATACAATGAACGGCAAATACAGCAATAACAATATTCAATGATTTCTGTATATAGTAGGCTATTTCTTGTAAATTTACTTTTCAGCGCGCATGAAATAGACGAGAAAGCAGCAGAAACACAGGCGGATAGCAGTTCTTCGGCGGCCTCAACACAGATGGCAGCAGCCACCGTAACTGCTTGGCAAGATCTCATGAAATCAGACGCTCTCAATAGGAAGTCATAAGCTTAAAAGACGAACAAAATATATGTGTTTGTAACACATGATTTAATTACTGTAATTAATTACAGAAAGCCATGGTTATTTTTTCCAAAATATATACATTCAGAGACGGCATAATCACCCTGTTAATTTTATAAACAAATTCCGATTATTAGGCCTATAAATCTCATGGCTTGATATATTCAATGACATGAAGAAAAAACGATTGATTATTTTTCAAAAACGTATTTATGAATCAAAGATACTAACTTAATTTAGTAGATTTAATGTTAACAAAATCGTACCAAAGTAGAACTTGTTTATGGTCTGTTTACTCATCTCTAAAGTATGGTTTACATAAAATCGCTACACGGTATCACCGACTCCTTTCAGCGGTTTACATAAAATCTCTGCACGCTATCACCGTCTCCTTTCAGCGACGCTAATTGGTCGCTTGAATCGGGGAATGCGTCAGATTATAGCTTCGCAGTGCAAGGATTACAGTGACATGCTGTAGCAATATTGTAGCGATTTTATGAAAACCAGGCTTAATCGGGATATCATATCCAGGTTATCAAACAAATAGGCCTACTGTATTTCCCACTACTGTATGATTCTCATAAATCTTTTTTTTTTATTAAACATAGGCCCAATAGATTTCCTAATTCTGATAGTTTTTTTCTTCTACTGCCACTTGTATAAATAACGAATATTTTGGTAGGCATGTGACGTTTGTAGTTAAACTAGTTAATATTTTATGGAAAAATATTTATTATTTAATCATTTACGTTTATTACAAATAAAAAATCGACCATATTGTAAATACTGCTCAGATGTTGAACATGTGTTTAAATATTAATGGTGTTTGCACAATTATCATTATGATAAATATGAATAAATTCATCTCCTAAAGAAATACGTTGGATGAATTTCTACGTTCATTTTTTCTTCACAGCAAAAAGAAAACAAATATTTAAATTATCTTTATCATCATCAGTGGCGGCGCCAGGTTTTTAGGGAGAGATATGCGGGGGTGGCCTAAAGTGGGCGTGGTCGGACGTCGCCCAAAAATGCCTTGAGAGTGGTCCAGGGGCTAAGCCCCCAAAAATGTGACAATTTACGGGTTTCAGAGGCCTATTTATTCGATTTATAGATAGTCTACTAATATGTAAAAAAATATATATCAAGAAAATTATCTTGGGGTGGGGGGGGGGAACTCCCCCCTGGCGCCGCCACTGATCATTTTGTTTATGTTGCCTATATTTTGTTCATTAATCCTGTTAACATCCAAATTCGTATATATAATGCTATATACATCATACGATTATATTATATTTGTCGTGAACAACATATTGAGTAAGATTTAAGTTTGACAACAATTGCAGAGTATGATTTACACCACCTGTAGCTTTCTCATCTCAATTTGTGTTTATGTAATTTGATATAAACTTGAAAGTCGTGTAAGTAAATTGATGAATAAATTTCGTGTAGTATACCGTAAGGCCAGCACTACAATGGACCTTGGAAATTGGTTTCCATACAGTCGCTACACGCGGACAGCTTTCCGTGATGCGGGATCCTTCCTGGATGTTTCGGGGACTGCTACGCAGTACAGTACAGTACAACGATTGTACTGAAAAAACTGTAGCGACAGGGTAGCGATTTTAGGGAAACCAGGCTTAACAACTGACCAATCAGAACAGTGCCAGAAAAAAACGATTGTGCAAGCAAACGTCTCGCAAACGCACGTGTTTTTCGTGCGTTACGTTTTGTTTTGTGAGACCAAATTTTATTTAAGGAGTGGGGCTTAGCTGTATATTGACGCCTTAAAATATGTTTTGTAACTTAAGAATTTCTGTTCTTGGATATTATAATACCGTTGTGTAACAGCAACGTCTCTAAATAAGAGTGGTTTGTAGTTCTTTGAAATCGTTCTTAAAGCATTAGTTTAGTACAAGTAGTCGTTAGAAAATATGTTTTTATCTATTGTTTGTTGCTGTTGTGGTGGGTGGTGTTGTCGTCGTCAACATCCATCATCATCATCATTATCGTCACCGCGGTGGTGGTTGTCAGTACTATCATCAGCATCTATACCCTAACATCTCAATATCACCAATCAGCCTAGGGCGGCACTAGTAATTCCCTGACAAGGGGTCCACACACCCTCCCGTCGGGGAAGCCTAGCCCCCCCCCCCAGGTCGGGGAAAAATGAATTTGTTGGGGGTTTTTTTTTTAAATAATAACATTATGCGTTAATTATAGGGTTCTTTATTTAAAAATGGTAATTTGATAGAAAACCATGCAAGTTATAAGTGTCCCCCTGTGGGTACTAACCCCCTGTCGGAGGTAGGCCTACTAGGCCCCCTGTCGAAGAAGAGGTGTCGCCGCCACTGTAACCCAGACGATCGTAATAGTATACATCACGTCGCACATAACCGGGTAGTATTGCTAGCACTAAACAGTTTTTAATCCCTAAAATTTGACAGCTTAGTAAGGCATGTTTGAATTGTACTTTCGGTGCTCAAGGTTTGGTTTTTCCCCTACGACCTTTCTGGAAGTTCCCTGTCAGGTTGTCCAAGCGGGGGTCCAGTGGTCCCCGACGTGGGTGGGGGCGACCCCGCTAGTGCGGCACCTGCCATCAGCATCACAATCACCAATCAATTATCATTATAACCATCGTGTTCTTCATCATCATCGACGCGTCATCATCATAAACACCACTGATGTGTTGCCTTTTTCACCATCAACGTCATCATGGGAGCAACTTAGTTCAGTTGGCTTATAAATTGGTGGTAGCAACTGTGTGTGCGCTGAACATACTGCCATACTATGTGAACCATCTTCATAACACCTATGGTTCCCCTGGTTCAATTTCATCCGCCTCTCTGGAGGGCTAAAATGCAAGTTTCTGTAGCAAATCGTTTTCCGGTAAGAGACATTAAAGTCGTTGGTTCGGTGTGCATTATGGCCAATGAGTAGAGGATTGCTTCTAAGTCCCCCCACCAGAAGCACTTCGCTGAAAAAACATCTGGTTATTATGTTGTTTTTATTTTCACACAAAAAAAATTCATAACCACCATTCCATTCTTTTCCATATCAGTCATGTGACATTGTCGTAACTATCTTACCACCACTATCGCATTATTCAGCATCTATAGATGCTCTTTATTACCGCGCTCATCACAACCACCACCACTGCCGTCACCCATCGTCGTAAATAAGTCACCATTAATCATCACACACATCAATCTAAACACCATCTTCACCATTAACATTACAATACAAATCATTAGTTAATTTGCTGTAATGCAATAATTTTTCTATTTTTTTTATTCATGTGAATATATACTGTTAATTTTGTGTTAGGCACAGCAATACAAATTAAAAACATGCATTCTCCTTTTCCTGCTCCTGATCATCATTATCGTCATCATCGAGCTCTTTGTGATACAGTACCTGTAATTAAATTAAATCGTGCACACAGAGTTTACAGAAAGACCTTTATACACAGTGCAAATCGAGTGTGGGCATTCGCTTGCATCAGGTGGATTGTTATGTTTCACTGAACAAACCTACCTGATCTTAAAATACTCATGATAAATTTGAGGCTGCAACTTTAATGATTACATAAGCGCTAATCGTGTATACATGCAGCTGATTATACATGAATATTTCTCTTACCACGCCAAACAAAAAAAGAAGATTTTTCAAATCAACAATACTATACTTCGTTCATTTAAAACATTTAGTCACACGAAATAGAAATGTTGACTGAGAGACGTCTTCTACAAAAAATAAATCACTTCTTAAATCTTGTTTGATTGTGTTTATATGGTTTGAATTAGGACTTTATCATCCAATCAAAATTGACAATTAATTTAAGATTGTGGTCAATAGCCACATACATAATAATATGAGACGACATAAAGCATATTATCGTTACCAGAACTGACTAATGAACTACTGCACCTGTTCGGCATACATCAATCACAGTTTTATTGAAAGTTCCTTTTAGCCATAGGCCAAATCGGCTCTGAGTTAATCATCAATTTTCAAAAATCATTAGGCCTATACCTGGTTTCGTTCGTTTATGTGTAAATAGCACTTAGTGTTTCTTTAGTTATCTAAATAGCCGGCCAGTGATACCACAGCGACGCAGACCTCCATTATTGTCAAAAACACCGGTTTGCGAAATATTGACAAAGAAATATGAATCTCATTTAGAGCAGACTAAACATCAATAATAACCATTCTCCTTCCTTACCTTGTTGCATTCGAAATTCAATTTATATGAATACTGTGCCTTAATTTGCTTTCACTGAAGACTGTAATTATAGTTATAGCTATAATTTTTGTTATTTGGATGTATAGACTTAATACAAATTTCATTTTACCAATACAGATTAATGTATACACATCTAGATGTGTATAAGAGACAGGTATATGCCTATGGGTATGTAACAATTGTACAACATTAAAGGAAAAATACTGAATATTTAACATAGGTTTATCGGAAGTTTGCATTAAAAGCAGGTTGCTTCTTATATGACTTTATGTTACTATCGCATTTTATGACAAATTTGTGTGATTTGTCCATTTATGGGCATGATCATGTCATAATACAGCTAAATATGAGCATATCATAGTCATTTGTCACAAAATTTGATAAATGGACAAACCCTTTCGTAGCCTATTCTTCCAATCGATATTTATTTCGAAGGTATGACCAATTCATGTTATCAGATAAGGCCTAAAAGTAACGTGGCCTGTAAGTTTCATCTAGAAATTTCGGAACATTTACTTGTTTGACAACTGCGTGGAAATTCTTTCTGCCTTCAGTCTCGGTCTGCTCATTAACTGTTCTTACAGACGATCCATAATCCCTCGTCCCGACATCAGGCGGAATATCAAATTGTTCTGCAAGTCTGTTCAACGTACGTTTGTCTGGTAAAGTTGTACAACCTATAGACTTTAGGTCAGCGTGCTTCATGCGATTTTCATATTTCGTGACCATATCATAGTGGGCCAAATTGGGTTTGCCTCTAATAGGCTTGCTGTCAGTTTTTTTCTGTTTTCCATCCGATTTATGAACAAACTTTCGTACAATCGTTGCCCCATAGTCATTTTCGTTCATCCATCTAGGGACATCTGTATCTTTGACTACCTTATTAAAAAATGGTCTGCCTTCAGAATCTATGCCGTTTAATTTTATAACGTCACGCCACTTCTTTAACTGTTTTTCATTGGGAACTACTTTCCCGGAAATTTCCAGCGGCTTTAGTTCATCTTTAGTTCGATGATGAATCGGTATACCTTCAACCAGTTTTACCTGGTACTCGTGCGCTAACTCAACGTCCCCTTTCAGCACGACTGTTTTCTTACCAGTTTCATCCGAATTGGCTGTAATTGTTGGTAGTCTGTCCTTTGGAGATCTTTGTATCCATGATGGTTTATAGTTTTTTTTGCCGTAAAACTTATCCCAAGCATAATTGAAGGAGTCATTCTTAATCTGATCGGATGATTTTTTTAGAGTCTTCCTGGCTGCACTTTTCACATCGTCGCCATGGCCAGCATCTACATGCTCAGTCGTTGCCATTTTCAAACGACACTACTAGACATAAAATGATTTATACATTGATTAAATTTACAGTTGATTTAGTGGTGCGGCGAGCAAAAGTACACATGGAAGGGACCTTAACGTAAACTATGATGATGTTATAATATAATGATGAAGCTAGGCCTAATAAATGATTGATCACGACGTCGACAACGATGACGATGACCAGGACGATAACGATGATAATGATTATGATGAAGATGATGATGATGACGATGATGATGATGATGATGATGATGATGATGATGATGATGATGATAATGATGGTAAAATTAATTATGCGTCCATACCTACAAACGAATTCGAATTAAAAGCAGGGTAAAATTAATGTGCTTTCTTATCGAATTACCAATAAACAAAATCATATTGCAACCACGTAAATTGTCGCAATGGGAAGATCAAGAATTCAAAATACGATTGGTGGGGTGGGTGTGTGGGGACAAAGTGGCTTGGCAACAATTGTAGAATTCAATTAGGACTATTAAATCGGTTTTTCTGATTATTGAAAAAATACACAACGATCGATAAGTGCGTCAGACAAATTCAGTGATAATACAGGAAGTACAATAATAGAAGCATAATGATGTTGACAGGATGTGCGGTTATCTAAATGCAAGCATGGTACCAATGAGAAACGTAGGCCTGCGTCAAGGCTGTCAAAGAATCTCAAATGAGCGCAATAGGTACCGTATGGTACTGTGCCAACAATCAATTAAAAATTTTTGCTGTACAAAAGAAATGAACTGGAATCCAAATACGACGGTGATAGCTTTTTCATATTCACGACTTAACTTGGCATCAATGAACAAGGAATGGGTTTCGTAGAAGTGGTTTGGCGCAGCGGGAAGGGTTTCGTTTCCCACCCTTCAGTTCGGGGTTTTGTCCCTCGCTGTGGGTTTCGCTTGTGTCCTTTAGCAAGACACTTTATCATTGCTTCTCTCCACTCAGGAGTATAAATGGGAACCTGGTGGGGTTGCCTGCTCCTGCGCTGATTACAGCAGTAGGCCTAATAAAACATTTAGACCCAATGACCGGGGTCAGAAGCGCTTTGTATCTGCAAAGAAATGCGCTATATAAATAACTGAATATTAATTTTATATTATTATAACTGAATATTATTTGCATACCAAAAGTATTGACAATATTGATGTTGACAATTTGGACGGGATTATGTTTCAGTCGTAGGCCTGCTCTTGTGTATCTAAAATTGCCTCACATTTCATCCCCTCCCCACTCCAACTTAGGCCTATGTTTCAAATTCGTATATCACCCAGTTAAGTTTCCAAAATTATTATTATCAATTACTGTATCGAATTAAAATGTTAAAGATACGATATAATTGATCTTTAGGCCTACAATATCAAAATTTAGTAGGCCTATAGGTGTACCCTGTGGCTATTAGGTCTATACATTATGCTAACTTTAGGGGAAAAAATTAATTTTACCTGTGTCTAAATGCGCTCCTGAAACTCGGTTGGTCAGCTGGTCAAACATTAATTTTGTTTCAAAGAATTTGAAAAACAGGACCGTACTACCTTACCTCGCTCAGGCAGGCAATTAGGCCTATTCTTCAAAATCGGATGCAAAGCATCACTTACCGTGCAGTACTCTGAACTCAATAATATTGATGGACAAGAGTATTCTGATTGGTTGATAAATAAAGGAGGACATCATTATACTCTTGGTTTGGTAGGCGCGCGCAATCAATAGAATCATGTGTTGTTACATGACAACGTTAAACAGATCAATTTAGAACTAGAAAAACAGAAATATGTCTTATTTGAGTGTCATATTCCACAATGTTATTGGAGGGGAGTGTTGACGAATGCAGGGGTCGACTATTCTCTTCTGTTCAATTAATGTCAAAACAAAATACGACATGGCTTACAGTAATGCATAATCTCCAAACATTGCCAACGTAATGACTCAAAGGGCGCAATATCAATCAATCACTAGACGTACGATTTATCTTTAATTGTAAAAAGAGTTTTTACATGTATCGCCTAGGCCCTACTTTAGCTTTTATCATAGAGCAGACCAGACATGATTCCAAAAACGATAAATGGTTTGACGACACAATGGTCTATTGAAATGAAAATGAAGATTAATTTTCTAATTAAAATTGTAACTAAATCAAAATTTGGTCACTATATAATAGAAGTAAGATTAACGAGTTACGGTACTTAAAAAAAGAAATTTTGTAGGCCTCAGTAATTATAAGCTATATTGAAAATAAACATTAAAATAAACAAATTTTAAGGAATAAAAACTGTGTAAAAACTTAAATATTATATTTGAAATCCAAAGTATTTTGAATTTGTTATGTTACGCTACACTTTTTTTTTATAACACTGAGGCTGAAATTGCTTAAAAATTAAGACCAAATTGAGGTTGAGGTAAAATGTAAAATGGGATTTTTATTTATTTTTTTTAATCGAAAAACCAACAAATCAGTATCTATACCTTATTTGCAGTAAGTGTGACAATGTAATATCCCCTATAAGACAGTACAGCAATATACTGCTGTACAATAATAATTTTTTGTGTTTTTTTTAAGTTTGAGCCTGAAATCGGCTAAAAAATAAGAACACCGAGCCTGGGAAAATTTTACTGGTTATTATAAGAAAAAATGTAAGTGAAGATGAAATTTCGTGAGGAGGTACGTGACTATAACGACAGTATAGTTAAAGGCTGTTGATATTTTAAATAAGCATAGCTTTCAATGTGTTACTTATTCAAAAGAGGATAACGGGCTGATTAATACACACCACAGGCTGTTATGACATGAGCTGAGGTGTACTGATCTTCAAAAATATCTAAACAAGTATGGCCGCAAATTAATGCCATCGAGGGGTCAATATACCCGTATGGATTACATTCACAATAAATACTATAGGCCTATTAGAATTGGCTACTGTTAAAATATCAACACAAATTAAGTGATGCCGTCAAGCCAAAGCTCAAAACAATGATCTATTCATTGATACCAGAGAAATGTTCTATTTTCTCTATGTTGATACTGACACTAATCCGGGCCCTTCGGTACTAATGGATACGGATACGAATAGGATACTGATATTGAATGAAACGGATACTGATAGCCCTTCATTATCCACTTCATGGAGTGGTCACATAAGCCGCAAAATGAAAATTAGAATTGCTGTGGGAAATGAAAACGAAGACATCACCAAGTGAAAACAACTATCAGATTCTTAATTTTGTTTTATTACCATGGTAGGGTTACTTAACTCCAAACTCCTTGATGAAATGTATGAATATAAGAGGTGTGGCATAAATATTTCACCGTTTGCCTTTTATACCAACACTACGGAACTCGCGATGTCTTGATATTGGAGATTTCTCGCCACATTGAAGCCATTCCAAAAATCCTAAACAATTGGGTACCTGAGATAAAATTAGGTGGAAGTACTTTTAGAAGCTGAAGCTGAATTAAAAATAGTGCCAGGACACTTTCAACCACCCGTCAGTGGTCTAGAAAATTACTTTTTTACAAGACAGTAATTTTTTCGAAGGATTTAAAGTTTTCCTTAATTTATTGTTTTAACGTGCATTACTCTTTTCTTGGAGGTGTAATTTTCGCTTACTCTACCTTTAAACGCTCCGAGATTTCACTACCAAATGTGTTTTTGGTTTTTTTTTCGCAAAGCCAATGCTCGTGAGATTGTGATTTTCCTACCTATCAGGTCGTGTAGGGGCACGGGGAGGCACGTGCCCCCTCGTCTTGCCACTAAATTCTAAAAATGTCAATGCATATTAATGTTATGTACTACTCACATCTATTCTAAAACTGTTGTGCCCCCACCCCACCGTTTGAAAACTTCTGGATCCTCCAGCCCCTGTGACAAGACTATCAACACCACAGTAATAGACACCATACCAATTTTCTCCACTATTCACCATTCGTCTATAGTTCAAAACACACTTTTTTTTAAAACTTAGAATGTGGAAAATATAACAATGACTAAACATTATTTTTCTGAACGTAGGTATGTTTAACTGTAAATTGTTAACCTTATAAATCAATTAAATACGACTTTTTTATACATAAGGCTATAGGCTTCTTCCCCGGAACCCACCGGGGCTTTTCCCCTGGCTCCAGTGGCTATCTATAAGTCTTGAAATGGGGGTGCTGATTGGGGCGTGAAGGTGAAGTATGAGGGGGCTCGATGATCAGTTGATGGATGCTAACTCGCAAAATAAGGTGATTTTAGGTGATTTTTAGCTACTTGCAATTGATTTCTTTTGATGGTGGGGGGCGACTGGGCGAGTATTTTTTGGAGGGGCGTAAAATGTATATTTTAAGCCTAGGGCCTAGCTAGTATAGTAGTAGGCTTGACATAATCATCAGAATTCCACCATCACCACCATGGATACTAGGCTAGTAGCCTAGTTTTTGATATATAAAATTTGATCATGTCAAACGTGCCTCCAACAGTAGCATGTTTCATTCACCCAAAAATACTGAAAAGTAATAATATTGGTTTGACAAATAAATATGGCATGATGATATGAATGATTAGAAAGTGTAAACCCAAATATACATATATCATTAAAATGAATATTTATATTGTTACTCTTGCTGTATTATTAACAAGCAGCTAAGCTCCAACAAGCAGAAGAGTCAATTCTCATGCATATTCGAGGAGGGGATTGTGTTGCCGTTGAAGTCCATTGTACCATAAATCATGTTATACGGATTACACAAGGATTATGTATCAAGTACAACAGTCTAAAAAAAAAAAGTACATATTTAACAACAATTAATTAATTAATATTTGTCCACCATGCTTAAGGTATTAAGAAAGCTAGTTATTTTTTAGATTAAGGGAAAGCCAGTCAGCATGTTGGCTGTGGAGGACCTCTATCCATGGCAATCAAACTTTTTACAACAAAATTTTAGAATTAAAAAAAAGCATCAAATTGGGATTCATGACGTGGATGCATAGACTATTGAAAATACACAACATTATTTTTTAACAATTGGTAGCTACAGGAATGTTTATGTTTACAAAATGGTATGTTTTTAATTTAAGACTGGCGAGCAGACAAGTTATATGATGTATCTTACAAAATATTTTGTGAGACTGATAAAACAAAGACGGTTGTTTAACCTGGAAGTTGTTTATTCGACTTGTCAAGATATTCTTATTTGTTTTAATTTAAAAATAATAAATGAATAGATAATACTAAACTAATCAGCTACTATTACTAGTACTATCAAGTTATTCACATACAAATATAATTCTAAATTTATTAGTTTTCTCGAATATTGCATAAGTCAACGAAAATCCAACAAAACAAACAATGTAAAGGAATCCATGATTACATCAAGATGTGTAGGGAGTAACATTATGTACTGCTCCACATGGCTCGTGTCTTGAACAGATGAGAATGGGGCTGCGGAGGAATTGCGGGGACCTTGGAAGTGGAGAAAGTAATTGATTTTGCAAAATCTAGCTCACTGTCAATTAAATGTGCTGTATAATAAGAACCATATTGTTTTATGTTTTTCAGACCAGATCAACTGAAATATAGAATGCAAAACGACTATCCACAGCTCTCGTTTCAGCATTCCACTTATCGCAGAAATGTTATCGTTTTGGTGCTTTCTGACACAATTTCTACACACCACATAGTATATCAGTTGCCATCTGAAAAGCAATCGACAGACAATTCAAGTTGTAACAGTTCACCAGCTTAACTTGCTGTTAAATAGGCATTTACGACAACAGAGGTAGGTCTTGAAATGACAAGGATTGTCTATTAAGCAGGCATTATTGTTCACCAGGCCATTAAAGATGAACCAAGAAATGCTCATGGTCTCCACCTTCACATATCTCAATCCAAATACTGCGAAAGATATGGCCAATTGAGCTACATAATTGAATAGTATATTGTATTGGTGTTACAGATGATATAACATTTGGGAAGTACAGTATGTGACTACCAAAAGAGAGTAATTTCAAACTTTTATTGGCAATATGGATGGCAAGGTATCATCTATTTGGGTTCAAGGAAAGAAACAAACCCCATATTTGCCTTATATATATATATCTAACTTAGGAAATTGAAAAGAGCGATACAGAGATTAGTATTATTGCTACCAGCGGAAGATAAGTAACATGGACACTAAGAAAGGTGGGGGAGTGTTTCGAGTGGGAACGAAATGAGCACCCTCTCTTGTTAGCTGTCTCACATTTTTGTGGTTTTTACGTGTTTCAGTCATAATATGTTC
>NW_022728190.1:658374-681503 GCF_011630105.1 Anneissia japonica | reverse complement strand
TTTTAATATTTTTACATACATCATGATTTGCCTCACAGCAAGATCATTTTTTTTTTCAAAACAAGACATGAACCGCTTCGTATCTTTTGAATTATTTTTCCTTCAGTAAAGATAGTCCGTACCATTTTGCTATGCTCTAGAAAATTACTTTGCTGTGCTCTAGAAAATTACATATTTCTAAAGCAATTATAATGTCGACACGCACGTTATTGTTTGATTCTTTAAAGTTGTTTGACTATTTTGTACAATATTTAATATTTAAAATAGCGCAGATGATTGTTCTGTTGGTGTCAGTATTTTTTAAAAGTTTCAATAACCACGACTAGTTTCTTAACACGTACTCAACCGCAATCTACATCATTTTTTACTCCGCTTCACTGCCAGACGGCAAGAAGATTGTTTTCGAAATCTTTTCCAACAAGACATGAAAAAGTTTAGTATTTGAATTAATTCAAGGCTATTTCCTTAATTTAGGTATACATTTACATAAGCTTCGTACCACAGTACGATGCACTACAATACTTTCGGAACATACTTTAAAGTTTGTTCAACTATTTTGTACAGATTTTGAATGACTTCATGAATACTTTTTAGATTTACTTCACTACAAAGAACCGAAATGTTCTCAATAGGTCTAACCTGGCTCTGTGACTTTCTACTATTTTATAACTATACTGTTTGTTTATTCTGAAATCACATACATAGCATACGAGTACTAATAAACGTATTATTATTATTATTATTATTATTATTATTATTATTATTATTATTATTATTATTATTATTATTATTATTATTATTATTATTATATCTGATAGTTTTCATTTATCTATTTTGCGGCCTGAATTTTGTGTAGTGAATAAGTTGTTTAGAAGTATGGCGGCTTGAAAGTTAGTGAATTTATATACGTTTCTTCATAAAATTACAAAATTTTAGGGTTTAGAGTTGAAATATTGAACCCAAACTTCAAAAATAGTAAGATTAAAGGTAATACTTTATATTTATGACATAATCACATTTTGCTCAAATTACATGTTATACTGTCTATTTAGCCCTTTTTCTCGAAACCTGCAGGTGATGCGAGTTTACAGCCTTTCGTGGTCTTGGGTCACATATGTCTTTTATTTTTTTTTCTCTCTATGTACCGTATAGGCCTAAGAATGAGATAACTTAAAAAGTCATTAAAAAAAACACCTCAGAAGTCGGGAAAGCTCATTTCCGGCCATCTAGGAATCAAAATTTTCCCAGGGGAGGGGGGCCCCCCCCCCCCTTTATTTTTGGGGTTTTTGGGAACTTTCTGAACCCCCCTCTTTGAAATCCTCGATCCGCCCCTGCACTAGAGCTTTTGTGAATTATGTTCCAGCGAGCCCTTATTCATTTGGGCCTCAAAGTGCTGGAGAACAGAGCAGTGACACTGGTTCCTCCTACTGTCTTCTCTTTGTCTCTGTTAGTCTTAGGATATTTCTCGGTTCTTATTTTTCTGCTTCCAAGACTTTGCATTTCAAGCGCATAGAGACTATTGTAATATGCGTTTCATAAATATACAGCCATTACCATTACCAATGAAACTGTTTATCTTGATACCTTCCGACGAAAATTGACCATACCGGCGTCACCACGGCGTCCCCACCGATCGATCGAAAGTATGATCATGTCACTCCTTTACTGCGTGATCTTCATTGACTGCCAATCAGGCAACGAGTTGCATTTAAATTACTTGTTCTGACCTTTAAAGCTCTCCATCTGAATGAACCTTCATATTTACGTTCAATGATTTCCCGATATACTCCATCTCGCCGTCTCCGATCATCCTCTCAAATCCTTTTTTCTGTCTCCAAATGCCGTACCAAAACCTACGGTCAATGTTCTTTTACTTTTGCTTCTGCCTATTTCTGAAAATAACTTCCAAATTACATAACTTCTTCCAACTCTATTTGCAACTTTAAGTCACAGCTTAAGACCTATTTGTTTTCCGATGGCTGTTCACATGCGTTACGCCTTTGATCTTGTTTGGAATTGGCGCCATATAAATTCGAGATATTATTATTATTATCTAACGTGACGTTGTTATGTGGGTGTTTTATAGATTATTGAGAATGGTAATATCAAAGAAAAAATAGATAAAATGACAGTTGAATGACCAACAAAGACAACTGAAGACAATAGTTCGTCATTAGAAGTTATTTAGTATAACTTTATTCGGAAAATTAATCTCAAAATCGAGTTGCCGTCCCCGGCGTTGTCAATGACGTCGTATGATTTGTGTGCGATTTTTATCAATTAAACCCTAAGTAAAAAATAGTTGTTGAGCCATGTTGTACCTTGCAAATCAATCCAGAAACCCGGTAGCTTGATTATTGTTTATTGGTAGCGTCCCTTCGCTGCCAAAAATAGTTTTTTTGGCAGTTGCGTCCCCGGTGGACATCGTGAGGGCATGGTGAAGGCTGGTTACGATTTGGTGGCACATCGATTGAGTATTTTCATTCAACTGGCCATGTAAGTCAGTGGCGTATCTAGATGTCTTGAAATGGGGGGTGGGGACGCAAGTCATTTTTTTAACTCCCCTAAATACGCCACTGCTTAAAATCAACCCTTTTTGAGCAGTTTTTTAACGTTTCTTCGTTAATACTGATCCTACTTTTCTGGCTTTTTTTGCAACGTGTTCCTTTTTATTCAGCTATAATGTCATGTTATTTTAAATTTTTTAATCAAAGAGGTGTCGTCGGAAACTTTTTAAGAGCGATCGTCCTGTCTTTATGCTTTATGGCAATAAATGATCATCGCTAGCCTGCCCTCTATCGACATATGATTACATCATAATATTCCGATGGTATTCGACAACTATTTTGTTGAAATTGAACTTAGAAAAAGAGAATGTGCGTTGCGGTAAACACTCCATGAACACATATTATACTTGTACTTAAGTGATACACAATTTAAATTAATCAGTAGTTCAATTAATAATGGAAATTATTGAAGAGCATTCTTTCTATGTTGTAAGTTGTTATAGATAAGAATAGGCCTACTATATGCAGTGATTTAAATTGCAGACGATTTTCAGCTAAAATTGTTATATTGTATATTTTTTAGGCAAGTGACGCTATAACAGTAGATTATTACGAAGTAAAATTATAGGCCCAACAAAACTAAAATAATAAACTTTTATTGATTGACTGTTCACAGAGTGTTTTATCAGTGTTTCAATATCTGATATCCCGTATGGCCTGTTGAATTGCCTATATGAATCATTTTCACCTACAATGTTTTGAAAAAATACATACAAAATTATTCAATAATTCTGCATGTATTTCTGGCATAGTTTTCTTCATTAGCATACCATTTAAAGTATGGGACAAAGTGCCATTTACCAAAACAACAGATGAACGAATGACCTTAATATGGGCGGGTCGTATAAATAGCCTGTTAAAAAACTCTCCCTATATTTTAATAAATGAATAATTTTTATCGTATAATAAATAGGCTACAACATACAGACAGTTCATAAACATCGCTTAACTTCAAAGTGTCAGTGTGAACAAACAACAGATGAATGATTTTTTATGGGTCTTATGGTCCCCTGTACAGTAACAGATTCAAACATCACAACTGCGCCGGACATTAAAAGAAATCATCAAAATACGGTCGCATAATTATTATGGCAGGTCCTGTGAGGCATATAACTGAAACTCTCATTATGAATTATCTCGTAAATAATACATAAATACAAAAACCATGAGGAAGTGATTTTCATTCGTGTATAGTAGTCGTGCCATCAATGCATTTCCAGTATTTCTTTTCGCTTTTTGCACGACGCGCAGAGTGTGTTGTGTGAAAATAACATTTTATAAAATAAAACTTGAACTCACCGAAACGTACCAATCGGCTTCGGAATCGTTCCTTACCGGCAAAGATGGCTGCGCACATGAGATTTCATCACTTCAAAATCTTTGCGGAAAATGGATGGAAGTTCACTCAGAAAATGGTCAATAATTTGCAGTTTCAATTATTTGCATTCAAGAAAGTAAATGATTTTAACCATTGGGTTATAAGAAATGGCACAGCTATTTTTGTTGTTACAGAACATCCTAGGCCTAGCCAGGTTCAAGGGGCAGGCGGTGACGGGCTGCCCTGCCTTTTTAGTACTGGCCCCTCATCTCAAGTTCGTTGCGAAGGCAGCTTCACAATAAATAATAATAGTGACCTATTAAAAGACACAAGACCAGTTTTAAGGTATAACCAGCGTAGTTCTATACCTCCTTCATGTAACAGTGACAAGTTTGTTTATTCTGCAAGTTCAGGTAAAAATATAATAAACAATTTTAGAAACCAGTCGTGTAATAATATAAATAATTCAAATTATTCTTCTTGGAAATTTCGAGGAGAATCACAATTACTGAAAACCCAACATGAAGGATGTAAGAGCAAATCATCTCACTGTAGTAGGAGGCCTGCATCTAAACAGATGAATTGTCGTCATTTAGAAAACACAGAAACCGTTGACATGACCTCAGCACATATACAAGAAAATAACTTTACAGACTACCATGAAATTGGTCTTGGAACACACAAATTAGTTGGTGAAGATAAACAGCATATTGACTCTGTTTTCGATGTAGCATTTCATGTTCAGAATGTTGAAAAATCATTTGAAAAAGCGGTCGATGGCGGTGCACAGCCTGTTTGTGAACCCACAATGATTGAGGATGAGCAAGGTGTTGTTGCTATAGCCTCCGTTCGTTCTTGCGTTGGTGACGTTGTACACACGCTTTTAAATACTAAAAACTACAAAGGCATATTCCTTCCTGGATTTTCTGAGCATGTTCAATATTCCCATCAGGAGGATGATCATGCAGTTAGAAGAATAGGTCAAAATGTGCAGGTACATTTTGATCATGTGACTTATGCTTGTCCAATTGGTGGTACAGAGAAAATACTTCAATGGTATGAGAACTGCTTTGGAATGAAAAGGTTGAAGATTAACAGGTATGTTTCAAAATCATATAAAATTGACTGAATATATCATATGTAATATAATTTAAATACTGTACAGTATGATGGGTGGGGGCAGTGGGATACAACTCAATAAGTGAGAGAAATCTTGCTAAAAGGGGTGAAGTTAGGCGAAACTTTCCTTATACCTTGTTTCGCGAATTAATTTTTTTAAAGATCGTCAGAGGAGGGCAGAAAAAAGATAAAAATAATATATTGTTTTTCTTATTTTAACAGCAAATCGTTTTGCCAAATGCATCCAGACGGAGGATAAAATAAAATAATGTGTGAATGTAAACAGTGTAGTAATGTGATGGTTAAAATGATTTAAATTTAAATAATATGCCGTGGGTAGATGTATGGTACCATATTTCTACTGCCATTTGCTAAGTAGGTATAGTAAGTGGCATTACGTCACCATCACCCAATGAAGTGCGAAATGTGTGTGACGTCATCTTTCAAGACCGGCATTGGCATTGCAGATCGCTCACACTGTGAGCGGTGTGACTAGCGAACAATGTACAACAGGGTACTGTGCTGGATTAGGATGATTAGCTAGGCAAAGAGTATAAATTTAATACTGTCATCGATAAATAGTGTAACAAGAACAAACAGAGAGGAAATAACTTGTTGCATAACTAATTAAACTTATTGTATACGTACCCCAAAACTCAAAACTCATATGTTCATTGAATTGAAAAAAAATTGTATTGAAAGTGAAATTAATTTTCCTGTGTTCAACCGTTTACAGTAACGAAGATGATGAAGAAGGGTTTGTAGTACGAGGCGACGATGTCGGAATGAGGTTGAAAGCGATGGAATATTGGCGTTGTAATGAGACTGGTTTTGTGGCAGCAGATCAAGACCGTGACCTGCCAATCAATTTTGTTGTGGCAGAAGCGTTACCTGGACATGGTAATTATTTTGTAGATATTTATTTTTTCCCATGCAATTTCTTCACAATTGTTCTTTATATATAATTGTGAAAGAAAACGATTTATGGCAACTTATACATTGGTTAATTTTCAATTTGTTTGCTACTGTTTGGAAGTATAACATCTACATTAAACAGTATAATACAATACTATATATAGTGTATGTGCAAGATTATTCTAAATTTCAACCAATACAATACATACAAATGTATATGAAGAGAGAAAAGCACAGGCCATGCATTGTGTTGCAACTAAGGAGGCACATCCCCACCACCAAAAATTTGCTCCCCTTTGGAGTGCAAGTAGTTAAAAAATGTTCACATCCCTTCATTTCTCCAAGTAGCACCCCTTCACACCCCTATCTTCACCACCACAGACTATATACTGTTTACTATGTTAGTTAACAATTTAGATTTTAAATTTAGTTTTTAAGTACAGTAAAATATTTTTCGATACTCTTTTTATATTACCATTTTATCATGTAGATAGGTGGCAGGCATTTTGTAACCTGAATGTTTTGTGGTGCTCTGCTACATGTTTTTTGCAGCCGTGACATTTCGTAACCAAGGGATTTCAGGTCTTAAAATGTCCAGGTTTCGAGGTATCCGTGGAAGTCGCTGGGGGGGGGGGGTGGATTTCGATTTCTGGAAGATCCTGGTTACAAAATGTTGACATTCCTATACTGTAAAACCTTGAATTGAAGCCCAGTGGGCTTTATCTCGAGAAGAAGCCCATCTTTAGTTTGCAAAATTAGCCTAGAAAGCAAGGTAGCATAGGCTTCTTTTCAAGATAGTACAGTACATACACTGTGCATAAGTTTCAAAGAAACACAATAAATTAAAACACGCTTGGTTTATACAGTAGCTTAGGTGATTTAATACCAGTTTACACTGTATAATCCTTCATAATACAGATTGATGTTACAGTTATTGTTTTATAGTACTAATTCCCAAAATTTACAGCATCAATTTTGAAAAGAAGCCCCCTCTTTACTTTGCAAAATTTAGCCTCAAAAAAGAAGCCCATCCAAAGTTTGCAAAGAAAAAGAAGTAGCCCAGGACTTCAATTCGAGGTTTACCGTATATTTAAAGAATAGTTGTGGTATAAATGTATTTTCATGTTTTCTTGTTGTACAGTTGTTAGGTTTAATGAATTTTTACAATTACAGGTAGGAATCAAATTGAGACATTTCTCAGGGAACACAATGGTCCTGGCATTCAACATATTGGTCTCCATACACCAGACTTAGTACACACTGCAGGAACTCTTCAACAGTCTGGAGTGGAGTTCATCCAACCACCAGAAGCCTATTACACACAGGTCTGTATTTTTGCTTCAAGATTCAAATACTATATGCATTTAGAATTCTGCTTTTTATCATCCTTGCATTTTGAAGGTGTACTTTGTGACACCAAAATTTTGAGTGTCCCCCTAGGAATGTTTTTTGATGCAAGGGAGGAGAGATATGTTTTTTGCAGAGGTACAGTAGGTTCACTTGAAAATTGGGTGTGGCCAAACTGTAGAAACCCCCTGGTCATGGGCTTGCTACAAAGAAGACTGTAGAAACTCTAACAAGTTAAAGTTTTTTGTATCTAGAGAATTTTTTGACGTGTTGTCAATAGTATCATTATCATGTTGCTGTATTGTTTAAGCTCCAAGAGGGCTATAGTTTAATTATAGAATTCATTTTCGTCCAATTTTATGTAGTATAGTCTTGAATAAACTCATGGCAATTTCGATCTAATCAATTTCATTCAAATCCAAATATAGGTTGGTAAACTTGATGAAATTCTAGAAACAGGTCAAGAGGTTGAAACTCTACAAAAACATGGAATTCTATTGGATGCTGAAGCTGATGCAATACAACCATATATGGAAGAAATTTCCACAAACCAAAGGTAAAATAGTGATTGTACTGTAGAAGAGGACTGTGTATGAAGCATGAGTGAAAAACATCTTTTATACTGTATTCCATACATCCCTAGGATTAATTGGTAGAGCAGCTGGGTCATTAAGATGCTTGATTTCCAGGCCAATGTGTGTGGGCCTAATTCCTGTAAATGTTACATTAGTTTTTTCTCACGACCAAGAAAAACTCCACACCCTAAGCATCATCATAATGAAACTTGTTTGAGCACCTTGTGTATGTATGTTTGTCTTTGCTACAATAATTAGCCATCCTAATCCCATTGCCCAAATAATGAAAAAAATAAAGTAGGACTTGTCTTATATATAAACAGTGATAATAAAATCCCCTCTCCCTACCAGTGGCATATCTGTGGTGTGTGCACTTCCCCAGAATATATATGCAACCCCCCCCCCCAGTCACTCCTACAAAATTATGTTGAAGTAGCTAGAAATCACCTCAAATCACCTTCATTGCGAGCTAGTACCCCTCACCTAATTAACAAGCCCCCTGTTTCACCTTCGCATCTTTCACAACATTGTAAAACTCCTAGATACACCACAGTTCCCTACAGAAGTGAAGGCACACAGCCATATCAACAGCTCAGTAGCAAAGGTGTATCATATGGTGTTGTAATGTCAGCAAAGTTATTGTAGAGGAGGTATATAGTATTTATTTTTGTATAGTGAACCCCAAAGTGCAGGAATATCTGGGAAAAGAGAGATGTATTGAAGATGTTTATAAAAATGATTATAAATGAGTTTTATACTCTGTCTGTATTCAGATACCTCATGCAAGTTTTCACAAAGCCACTCTTCAAAGAAGATACATTTTTCTTGGAGTACATTCAACGCTGTGGTGCTACTGGTTTTGGCGCTGGGAATATAACTGCCCTCTGGAGGTCTGTTCAACAGTACATGGATTCACCCTCTGCTGATAATCTCTAGTAGCATCAATTTTACTAACTGAAATTTAATGCATAAATTATGATAAATCTTCTATGCTGTATTAAGCCCAACTCGGACAGCGTCGCACGACACAGCCTGACACAATTCGTTGTCGAGTACAGTCTTAAGCCAGTGCGAGAAATATTAAACATGTTTAAATATTCTATGACGCGACAGCCCCCGATGCCAACCATCGCGGCTGCATTTAATTCGCACAGACTAGACAACAAATCGCATCGGGCTGCGTTGTACGATGCCGAGTTGGCTTTTATTTATGTAGTTTGTGTTATTAATAGATATTGAATATATTTTATTTTGTTTTTTATATATTTTTAGACTTCTTTTACATGTAACAGCAAATACAGTTCAACTTCAACTTTCAACTTTAATTTATTTAACTTGGTTCAAACATACAATTCAACAGTACTGTATCAACTAGAAATACAAGATAGAGTTCTCCACAGAATGAAATGCATGGTGGGAATACAAACAATGGGGTGCAGCATACAGCTAGATCTAAAAAACCTCTGCCTCTTTTGGCGGAGGTAGAAATCGTTGCCATTTTCCATAAGATACAAACAATAGGCATAAATGAATCAAAAGTATAAAATAAGACACAAAATTGCAGAATCATATAACCGGACTCTGACTAGTGATAGTTTCCATCATTAGTGGAAAGAGAAGGGTGCCGTGTATGTCTGGATTTGCTTAGCAACAGAAGGGCACCCTGTACGTCTGGATGTGAACTGGATAAGCGTGTGTAAATTTGCTATATTGAAAACTGAAGGGTGCTGCTTACAACTGGAATTGCATAGAAGATGTGACGTATATCTGCCTCACTTTTGCTATGCGAGTGCTCTATCTTGTATTTCTAGTATCTTTGGCGATACTCTATAAAATAATGCACTAATCACACTGTCATTTTTTATTTGACAAATACCTGGGTTTTACGCATGTAAGGGCAGGATAATGTCATTTTGTCACCCCATGATCATGTTACATACAAGTATATAGTGTGGACAGATCACAAGTTTAATTACTATATATAATACATATAGATTAAAATGTAAAATATTGGAAGACAGTAATTTTGTTAAAAACAATGGCTGGATCTCAGTAGAGATGCAAACATATGTAAACAGCCAGAAATAGAACAGATCTTTTAAACAAGTCTTTCCTCAGTGGCAATTGAGTGAGGGTAGAAAAATCCAGATACAGTAGGAAATAGTTGGAAGTCAGGCTAGAATGTTTTTTTTCTTCTAACTTATTTTATATTTAAAATGTTTAAATTTGTATGTTTAATATTATTATAGTAGGCCTCATTATATTTTATTGATGCTGTAGATTAAGTACAGGTGTATGTTTGTTGTCATTTTTAAAGAAGGCCCTGGATATCAGCTGGGTTACGGGTTCAGTTGGAAGGGTTACCCTCTTAAAATAAAATAAATAGATGAGATAGGGCTAGGTAAATGGCAGTGTGAATGAATGAACAGCGTGAACAAGAAAGCCAAAACTAAACATTAGAGATATGCCTCTATGCATAAGCCAAATGATTTATAGATTAAATTTAGAATGCCATTGGATTAATTTAGTAGTAGATTATTATAGTAGGCCTCATTATATTTTATTGATACTGTAGATTAAGTACAGGTGTATTTTTGTTGTCATTTTTAAAGAAGGCCCTGGATATCAGCTGGGCCAAAGGATCTCCCAGGTTCAGCGCACACACAGTGGTTACCACAGGTTTGACCAACTGAGCTAAGCTGCTGCATGTTAATTGCCAAGGTTTAATACGGTTATTTCTCGCGATAATGGGACTCATGAAATACTGTTCCTCCTTATTTGATTCAATTTTGAAAATACATAATAGAATATAATACTGTACTATTAAAAATTAAACAGTAAGTCTACAAAGGACTTTAAAACTACAGTTACTACTATGAAAATATAAATTTTATGTTAACAGTTATATAAATTGAAAAAGATTTATTGAATATATGCTGTACTGCATAATGAGTTAATTAAAAATATAGTGACACTATAAACAGTCTACAATACTCTTCTTTTCAGTATTTTCATTATAATTTATTTAGCCAGTTTATGAATTTTATTGGAAAGCAAACAGATTGAAACTACATTGGCAAAAAACAATGGAATAGAAAAAATCATGAGGTCTACAAACAACATTGGGTGAACAAAGCAGACAACAGATTAAATTATAAGGATAATAATGTATTGCAGTATTTTTTTATTATTCTTGTACACAATACATAATTATAGAACTAGAGATATAACACACTATTAACAGAGCATACCAATGATAAATTAGGATAATACAAACAGTAAAATGAGTTTGTTACAGTTGAACTTGCCTAAGTCGAACAGGGACGGTTCTAGCAGGGATCCAGGGGGAAAATCAAATCTCGAGTGCTGAAAGTACAATTTAAGCATGCCTTACTGAGCTGTCAAATTTTATGCTACCGTATGTGCGAGGTATTGTATACCATTGCAATCGTATGGGTTGTAGTGGTGGCACCAGCTCTTCTCCTACCTGGTACCTCTAACAGCATAAAGAATCCCATAATTAACATTTTATTATTGTTTAATAAAAAAGTTAACTAACAAATTTAATTTCTTCCCCGACGAAGTGGGGAGGGGGGCTAGGCTTCCCCGATGGGGAGGTGGGGCTAGGTGTGGACCCTTGTCGGAGAATTCCTGGCGCTGCCCATGAAGCCGAATCTAAAATGGCATTGAAAAATTGTTCAACTTGGATACAGTTTTACTTGCAGATCATTAATTAATGGAAAACACAACAATTTGTCATGTAAAATAAGATGAACTTTTATAGTCAAAGTCTACTTAAGCAAGTTTAACTGTATACAAAAGGTTGCTACATTACCATGATAATAGTGATTCTACATAAATAATATTGTTAATCCCACTTAATTTACAAGTTCAAGATTGCAGGGCACCCTTCGGAACAGAGCAGGAAATGGACCTTTCCGGTAAGCGTCGCCTCTTGGATATTGTTGCTAAGGTCCCGCAAAATGACATGTAAAAAAACGTGCGGATTGTAAGATGTCCAAATTCCTGTGTACTGCCCAATTCAGTGCCACAAGAACCCCACTGTATATAAAATCAAACCAAGAGAAGTCTTCCCAACCCTTTCCCCCATTTCCAAACCAAATGCCACTGGACCCAAACCCCCCTCCCCCACCGCTTGGTGTCAGTACCACATGGAAAGCCTTTGTGTGCCGATGTCATTGCGGGCACACAAAGAAAAATCAAAACAGAATGCTCCAAAAGCAACTAAAATTAGTTGTTTCTGGCATTATGGGGATCTTATTTAAAAATTCAGGACATTCACAATTGAATCGGGATAGTTGCAATGTCTGCATATAACCTACAGTAACCATAATTTTCACAAAGGTTTATAATGTTGTTTGCTGAGAAGGCAGACTCAGTGCTATGAGTGAAGTTGTAACTCGGTGGTTAGGCTGCATGACTTCCAATACAAATGGTCCTGGGTTCTTATCTTTAAAAGGCCAAGGTATATTGTCTTATGCCTAAAAACAGCATTGTTAAAAGAGTGATCTGAAGTACACATTCTCTCTTTCATACATAGTCTTCTTTATATTAAAATGTAATCTAAAACTCAGGTAATTCATGGTTCTCTCTCATTGCTGCCTCCTGTTCCTCCGTTTCCTGTTGCTTCATTTTTTCTTGGGCATCTTTCTGCATTTGTTCCAGCTTTTCTAATGTGACAGATTTAAGTGGCAATAGCTTTGGTTTGCATAGAACAGTAGTGGGTATGTCTTCCTGGTGCAGCATTCCCTGCTTTGGGAGAACTTCATGGATGACATTTTTAATTTCCGATGCCATGGTCCAACTCCAAATAAGGTTCTCTATCGATAAGACTAGAGGATTTCACCACCCTGAAAAAACATCATTGAAAATAAAGAATTTAGAAGTCAAAAAGCCTAGTATTGCAACAGTGAATATTATTACAGCGAAACAATGAACAACTGATTATAAATAATACAATGCTATTTTAATTCAGTATTAGTCTTAACATTTCGAGGCTTATCATAGGCCTAGCCTAGGTTTGTCATATTAGCTTAGGCAACTTAAACCGCGTTGTCCTGGCTGGGCGCGCGCAGGCGAAAAGGACATTGTATAGTATAGGCCTAGCTAGAGCAATACCAGTACCACCAGGCCACGAGGCCTAAAAAACAAGCCAACGGCACTGGCCTGGCGTTAGTACAATATATGAAAGCGTGGTAATAAGTTAAACTTTTGTATTAAGAGATAAATCTGATGAACAAGAAAATAATTTTCAGCACTTTACGATCGATTTGTATCTTGTTGTCATGTCACAACACCCTTTTTACAAACGCCCTCTATTGATTGTTAGATCCCCAAATATATGAAACAGAAAACTGGGTTGCTTTGTTTATATTTTAATAAGTTTTTCAAATAAAATTAAAACGAAAAGAATTTTCTCTCCAATTACCAGACGTTAAAATAATAGTCTACAATGAATTTCTGTAAATCACTTAGAAGTTATTTATCCGATCCACCCCACTGAAAGTTGATTAGCTTATGTGAATCTATAGGTATATTAAGTGTGTGTTAGATCATTGCGGTATTTCAATAGAAGTAAAAAGTATAACTTTTCCGTTTTCAACAATTGCCCCCTAAAAATTATTGCTGGTACCACAAATGAACTAATACAAGATAAATACCCGGCTTTATTGTTACAATGTATAACAGATACATAAAATTTGGTTCCAGTTGCTAAAAAGCTACATTCAAAAATATTTTTTTTATCTTTCGTGGGGAAAACACTTACCTTTATTCAAATATTTTGACGTGCTTTTTCATCTTCTTCTTAAAAAATAAGTTAATAATAATAATAATAATAATAATAATAATAATAATAATAATAATAATAATAATAATAATAATAATAATGCTTACAGTAATAATATTAATATGACGAAAAGAACAAGGCATTTAATGAACAAAACGCGAGCTTAAGTTGATCTTTTACCGTTTGGTAGCATTGCATAATTATTAGTACACAGTATAGTAGTAATAAGCCTAATTAAAAATAGTAATTCCACCTTTTTTCCAAACAATATACAAAGAGAGAAAGAATGCCAAATTTTGAACACTGAATATCTCATTTTAAAGTATCAAGTACAATAATAAATACATATTGTACTAAAAATACAAGGAACAGGTATATGGTTATAAAGATCGCCCAAAGTGTTAGGAGACCTTACGATCAGATAAACGCGCACCAGAATACACAAAAATCAATGGTAAATGGACGACGGACTTCAGGTCCAACGCTTTACTTAAAAACATATTTTGAATCGGTTTTTTTGAAACTCGTGACGCCTGTAAGTCACCCTCCATCATATAATTTACGTGATCCACAGAAAGTGAGGGTGTATTCATATTAGCAATTCAATTAACAAACTCCGCCCATCCACTAAATAAAAACATTACCGTCACTTCCACCTAGCACAATCGGCGCTTCATACACTGTATATGACGATATTTACAGTGTTGATTTATTCGAGTAAAAGTTTACATCGCGACAACGCATTACTGGAGAGGGGTCTGCCCTTTTGCTTTCAAAATGTATTTATTATCGTATTTTATATCGTTACTACTATTGGATCTAGGAATATTAAAATCAATAACTAATGCCAGATTTACAGGTGAGTGACAGTTAATTTGTAGGAGAAGATAGAGAAGGCATTACACTTTAAAAGGCCCACCCTCTTTTCTAGGCTAGCCCTATCATAGGGCCTATGCTCCGTCTTATTATAAGCAACATAATACCACGACCACCAGCTGTGCTGGGGCTGGGTTGGACCGCACGGGTCACACGGCCTAGAAATACAAAATATTAGGGAAAAAAAAGTCTGTATTCCTGGTCCATGTCACTGTAGGACAAACAGGACAAGCTCGCTCTATTTTATTTTTTGGGGGGTCTTCTATCATGTGCTTAAAATTTATTAAGGGCACATAGAAAAAATTATTATTAGATTTAATGTCACTCTTTTTTTTTTTAAATTGATGAGGGAGGGGTTTTTTTTTTTTTTAAATTGATGAGGGAGGGTTTTTTTTTTTTTTTTAATTGGTACAATAAATTATTTCACTTTTGTTTTTTTGATGAGGGAGGGACTGTTTATATTTGGCCTGTACCCCGGCCTATAGTAAATATTGTATAAAAACTGGTTTAATTTTATAGTTTTTTAAAGAAAATGTATTTGAAGTCACAAAATTGAATTGTTATTTTATGCTGTTGAAATAATTGATGCGGCAAAAAAAATATTTCCCGAATTTTTGACGTGGGGGGGATTGATAAATCTAATAAATTTTTCTATTTGCCCTATGTACTATTTGTGTATTCTATAGTATAGTACTGGACTGCTTGCTGCTATTTATTTTGATCTAGGCTAGGACCTAGGCGCTATTTGAAATTTAGGACCTAGCAAGGCCCTATTTAATATAAATTGCTGCCTTCTTCCAGTTGTTACTTAGAAGTTACTGTAATTAATTTTAAGACTAATACTTATAGGAGGCTAGGTTAGGCCGGCCCACACCAAATAAATCCAATCTAAAGGAAAGTGCTGCATCTATCTAGAGGAGACTTAAAATTAAAAGGGGGAGTTGGTAGGGTGGGTGCACTGGACGGGTGGGTGCACTGGACGGGTGGGGGAACTAATGTGTTCAGTTAAGCAGAAATTATTATTCCATTAATTTTTATTACAGAAAATTATAGTATAAATCAACAAGAACAATTATCAAGAATTAATAATTATGAAATCGTTCAGCCATATCGCCTACAGGGTAGAAATAGAAGAGATATGTCAACATTAACCGAGGTAAGTTTTAACAAAAATTAATTACTTATCATCATGTACGCCCCGCTTCAAATTAAAGCCCCCTATAGAGCCTCATTTGAAATACAGTAAATGCCGCCCTCGAATAAATGCCCCGTTGCATTTATTTTTTACTCAAATAAACGTCGTTCCCCCCCCCAAATGACTGTAAACAATTACGTGTTGTAGTTCCACATTTACAATGGAATTAAGGGCCATTTATTTGTAAATACGTATCCATTTTACACCAAAAGAATTAAACGCCTCCCTCAAATAAATGCCCCACAAAAACTCTTCTCAACAATAGACACCCCGGGGTGTTTATTTAAATAAATATATGGTACTGTAAATTAGTAATAATTATCCAAATAATACACTAGTATTGCTACTAGTGTTGTTGAATTCTGATCGATGCTACTGTATACTTACTTTAGCTGTGAAGATATGACACTATAATCCAAAGTTTGGGTCATTGCCATTGGCTAAATCACAGAAGTGATGTAAATGTATACAAACTTGAAGTTGAGTCTCAAGTTCAAGTAAACATAGAGTACCTGAACATACAGTACATTCTTATTTATCATTCGGGTTAAAATATATCGGAAGTGGGTTGGCTTGCTTATTAAAAGTGCTCCAATGTTTTGACCGAGCAGATAAAAAATAATCAATTAGAAGCTAGTGTTATCAATATTTAATTGTGAACAAATTGCTACTGTAGATCTCTGTACTTAAAAATATATAATAATTATATAGATCACTCCCCAACCAAACCTTATCTACTGGTTCATCAGTCTACCCGGCTCTTTCAATGGGTACCAGCAAAATTTGCTGGGTGTGATCTGTAATGTGTGATGGACTAGCGTCCCATCCTGAGGGGAGTAGCACATTCACACTCCAGCCCCTATGTAGGCACACCGAGGGGATTTACATTTTACTTACAATGTAGCTGGGTACACATGTACAGTACTTTTTTATGATTTTTATCATGGTCAATATACTGTAGTGTCCCTCCTTTAAACATGCATGTAGTCTTGCATCTACTGTACCACTAGATCCTAGACTGGGCTCCAGTCCCTAATCTTTGTTTTTAAATCGATTTTGGCACCAATGGCATTCCATATTACCTATTTGCTTGGCGTTTCATAGTATACTTTTTCTTGGATAAAGTTTCTCGATATATACCGTCGTTGGTGGCGCTCTCCAAAATTAGCTAATACTAGGAAAACCTATAATTAGAGACTTGTGGCAAGTCTACACTAGATCCCTTTTCCTTTTGATATCTTTCTTTAAAACCATCGTTTAATAAATATCCCTCCTTAAAAATCCAGCTTTCCCCTTCGCATACCCTGTAAAGAGAACCTTTCTACAGAGGTACTTTGTGAATTTGATTTTTCCTCCCATTGCAGCTCTAGATATTAGAGCTTATTAGAAAAAAATGGAGAACACATTGAAATTTCCAAGGCTAGAGATTCATCCTCTTTAACTTTATTCCAAAATAAGGCTTTATTTTTTGGACTATAGCAAAGCAAATTAAAAAGTTATACAACTTCCATCCTGTTACTTTTATGGTCAAGGCCAGGAAGGTGGTAATATAATAATTAGTGAAATAACACATTTTTAGATACGAAAATGTACAACATAACGTATGTTAAAAATTTGCAATAACCATTTTACTCATTTTTTTTATCGGTCCATGTACTGCCATTTTGTCTAACAATACAGATATAATGGGATGATGTTTCCCTGGGGAGGAAGTTGTGAATCATCACTGATAACTTGCAACAACAATGTGTAGCCTAGATAATGGTATTTGAATGCATTGGAGATTAGGTGTGCAGTGTAGTGCTAATTAGGTCAGCGTGGAGCCATTGGTACCGTATGAGTCTATGCTAAATACCCTACAAAATTGTTCATGTTCTTTATTATTTGGTTCAATCATATTTCATATTACAATTAGGAATTTATTAAAGCAAAGAGTATACAGGAGAGCCGTACTCCCATTTGTAATACGTCACTCCCCTAGTGGAGGACGTCCGCTGCCGTTTGTTTGCTCTTTATTACCCACCACTGCACCTTGCACGGTTTGCTTGTTTACTTGTTTTCCACATGATACAATACTTTTGTAGAGGATGGTAGATTTCTTTAGTTTTCTTTATTGTCATACTATCGTGCGCAGTGCGGTACTGGGTAATAAAAAGCATATCTGTACAAACGGCAGCGGGTGTCCTACACAAGCTGCGTATGCCGTATCATTTTTTTACGCTCTAAATGAGCGTAGTTGGCTCTCTTGTTCTGTTTGTACTCTTTGATTACAGACACTAAATTATTCTTCCATGACTGCCAGTCTTTCACAGTGCAGTAATACTGTAGGATGCCAAGTGGCAGCAGCAGGATTTGGCCAACTAGGGGGTGGGGTCTAGGCTATTTGACAGGGGTCTGATGGAAACCAGTGGGGTGGGCAAAACACTAGTTAGTAGTAAGGGCTGGCGAGAAAACCTTTTGTCAATTTTGGTCCATTTTAATCCCTATTTTTGTTACTACAGTACAGTAGTACTGTATATAATTAGGGAGTTGGTATAAATAAAGCTCAAAACAAAAATATTGCCTAAAACTAGAAATTGCAAGTGAAGTGCTGTGAAGTACAACTGCATATAAATGTTCTTCAAACAAAATTATTTATGCGAGTCAAGTGAAAATAATGAATAATAAAAATATAACAAATAATATGAGACACGACCCATTGTCTATATTAGATTATTTTGAAGAGAGCATGGTCTAGGAAGTGTACATTTTTTTATGGGGCAAGTTTCCAAGGGCGGGTTTTCTAGGGGCGAGTTGACTGCCAAAGAGTACATGTTGGTTAGTCTACAAACGTCGCGTAAAGTAATTAATTTTACCCGGCAGAACAAAAGAAGGAAACTCCGCTTTTCAGTCCTCTTTAAGGCCCTTGGTTTTTTGACAAACAATGACCTTTCAGAGATCAAATTGCTGTCAAGAATATGAATTGGCTGCTTCGCACTGCTTCGCAGCAAAAAAAGTATATTCTAGAGAAAAAGAAATTGTTAAAACTCCCCTTTAATGCTATTGTACAATTGGTTTGCGCTAAGCTGATCAATGACATTATGCACACTGCAGCAAACATTATGTCACGGAAATAATTAATGAACTAATATAATTTTGTATTGCTTTGGCTATAAATAATACTGATATTCCTCTCAGTGATCAATCAAAATTAGTTTAAAAAACCTATTGTATGCTGCTGGCGGTATCTAATGTGTTTAATTGAGAAATTTAATTATTAAGAAAAGCAATACATTTAAATCCTCTCTTTGAAAAAGAGAATATATCTAAGAAGGGCAACATAGTTAATGCTGCTTTATATTGTAGATCTATACTCAAAGGGAATTTGTATTTAATAAATATTCATTCTTACAGTAGTCAGATACCTTTTATACCTCTCAGAATGGTATATAAAGCACCGGACTGGATACAATAACTGCCTCTAACATTCTAACATAAATATATTTAAAAGATTAAAAACAACCTTGAAAAAACTAAAAAGAATAAATATTGAATAATAACTAGCAGCTTTTCTTTCATATTTTTAGTATTTTAGTGTTTTGAAATCAAAATTTATATGCAACTTTTTCATTATTAAGAGTAGTTTTAATGTTTTGTATTTTTCTGTTGTTAAAATGAAACCAATTTTTAGATTTTGATTAGTGTAATGTAATTTTGTGTACTTTAATTTCATTTTTATTAACTTTTGTACAGTATATCTTTTCTTAACATGTGGTAAGTTACTTACAGTAAGTCATTAATTACTTTATTTTTGTATTTTTTATATAAATTTGTATAAGTACAGTTACTGCTGTAGTCAAAATGGCCTTGTGAAAAACACAATTTTTGTGATTCAAGTTTTTCCGTTTAAAAATAAAGTTATATTATTATTATTATTATTATTATTATTATTATTATTATTATTATTATTATTATTATTATTATTCAAGCATAAAGGAAGGAAAGCAGATGCTGAGATGCCATTCAGTAAGTTGTATATTATTCAAGTCAAATTGAGAGTATAATATTAGTAGAATACATTGTGTGTTTGTAGGACAAATGTGCATATTCCTGGTCAGTCAGTTAAGTTTGATTGATAACCTGGAAAGGTCCAAACAGTTGTTGCATTGTTTGTTGTATTAAATTTAATTAATCAATTAAAATTAGTATCATCTGACGGTCATTATCACTGCCATGGTGGTACCAAGAACAACAATCCAATGCACTGTTTTCCTCTCATCACATGGACAAGATGGAAAACACATTTTGAAAATCGGTTTGGTTACCTTCGTAATACTTATGTTTATTGTACAGCTAGGACAAAAATGTTTTTATTGTGCCTTTAACACACATGATGTGGATAATTACTGTAACTGCTAACAGGTGATTGGATAAGGCACTCCCACATCTGAATGCATCCATTGTAGGCCTACAGTTTAATAATTATAAATAATGTTATAAAATGCTATACACTATTCAAGAGTAGCCAGTAAAATATACTTAAGTTTAAATTTCTTTTTCAGTAGAATAGAGCCAATGTATGACTAAACGGAGTACTTTCTAATAATATTTAAGAAAGCCATGTTTTGACCAATATGAATTTTTGTGCATCTGTAGTAAATAATAAGACTTTTTCAAAATTATGACAGCTCTGATTTACTGTAATGAATTTGAGTGAGTGGGCATAGAAATATGGAGTGGGCAAGGACAATTTTATTTAGTTAAGTACAAAGATTACTTACTGTACAAGGTCACATACTATGTACATAAGTTTTTTGTTATTTCATTCATAACACAGTATTTTAGGTTTTTATTTTGTTTTCAGAACCAAATTATATAATAAAGAAACCGTTAAAACTTAAATTATAAGTAAAACCTACAGGGCCCACTACCAAATTTAAAGAAATTAATGACATACTATACTATATAATACTAGTTTGTTTTAGGTAGGTAGGATTTAAACAAATAATCCTGGATAGAATGTGGTACATGTCTCCCTCCAATTAAAGACCACCTTCGGACAGGGATTTTCATGGTATTTAGCAGTTGGTCTTTAATTTATAAAATAGTAATATTATTAAATAAAAGATAGACATTCATTTATTTCCATAGAAGGGTGGTCTTCAATTGGAGTAGCCTTTAACGAGAGAAAGAACTGTATTACCGGTACTTCATTCGTGTCTATGGCAGCTCGGCACACATTCATCTATTCTTGCACCATTACTGGGGCCAATTTACTAGGTTGCATTACAAGGGATGTAGTTATGATGGGCGAGGCAACCGAGCCTTGAAGTTTTTTCACTCAGTCTAAAGCTAATTTTATGGCCCTCTACCCACCCAAGTTTTAATCCACTTTTCCATCCTTGAAATCCACTCTTATTATTAAGGCTGAGTTTACCAATGTTATCACCGACACCACCCTTAAAATGTCTATCACCCACTCTTTTAGTTTTCTACAGCTACAACCCTAATTACAGTTATCAAAATAGTCAATTACCATTTTATATTTCATAATTAATAATTCCTAATCTTCAGAATTAATACATCAATATAATGATACTGTACAAAATTATTATTTTTTTTTATCGTACCCAACAAATTGTTTTAACCTTTACATTTAACGTCATCACTAGAGTCTATCAATTAACTTAAAGTCACAGCTCAGGATGGGCCCAGGGAAATCTCACACTTGAATTTTAGAATAAAAATCTAAGCTGACCCTTGCCAAGGACATTGTCTTTGGGGATTCCAGGGATTAAATTATTTAATAAAATTAAGTGTGATGATTAGCAATAACTTTTGATGGCTTGCAGTATAGTAGGTCAAAGCATTATATAATAATATAGCATTGATTCCTATCCTACAGGTATATTTCCATTTTTTTTTCTTTGCTGACGGGCATGCAGCCCGCCAGCGATTTTTTTTTTGCGGCCCGCGACAATGAATTAAAAACCTTACGTTTGCGGCTCGCCAATCAAAACTCTCTAGAAAACACATTGTTTTTTAAGGCCTGATACCAATCATATGTAAAAAGTAACATTAAAACTGAGAAGAAAGTGATGTAAAAGTGCTTGGAGATTTTTGGAAGCTCACTGGAAACATCAGAGTTTGGGTGAGGCCCTTGGTGATAAATCAAAAATTCACTTTGTCCCTCTGACCAATTTTTTACCCAACCCTGTTGTACAGTATATTGAATTGAAAAGATAACCTCTTAACCTGTAGTGCCCTATAGAATATTAAAACTCCTCTGATCATGATACCATAATTGGAAAGGTTGAATAGTCTATGCTTCTTGACTGTGAATATTGGGAAAATGAAATCTCATAATAACATATCTAAATGATGTCATTACATTCTAGGTCCTACGGTCAATTTGCAATCAATAGTTTCCTTTTGTTGTCATATTGGTCACTCAACCGAATAATGCTAAACTTCAAAACAAATAGTTTCATTCATGAGCTAGTATCCCTGGAAACTTTTATATACACAACCCTGACATTAGGATATCAGAAGTTTATTTATAATAAAACCAATGCTGATGGATGAGTAATCATCTTCAATTTAGAACAGTAGCAAGCACCATGGTAACACAAACAAACCCACTCTATGTGTGTCTATTTATTGCCATGGAGGCATACAGTTTATTAATAATAAAGACTTGATGCACACCCTGGGATACAATCAACATCCTATATCTAGTTAAAAACAGTACAAGTACTGTACTGCTTGTTTGAACAACTCTCTCTCAATGTTATTAAGAGTACCCCATTGATATCCTGAGGACCTCCCAGCCTCCCAATCAGTCTTTAAAATCTATAGATTTTGAGAGGTTCCAGATTTGCATTTTGGCTCTATAGTTGAAACAAATGGAGAACAGTGATGGACTTGATTTTTAATTTCATTCAGTTTCCACGATTATACAGAATAACAATGCAGATAAAGTTACAAAAAGAAATAACATTAAAACGTATGAAACCATTGATAACCCATAAGGTCAAAAAAATGACATAATACTAGAAATTGCAAGTGAAGTGCTGCGAAGTACAACTGCATATTAATGTTCTTCGAACAAAATTATTTATGCGAGTCAAGTGAAAATAATGACTAATAAAAATATAACAAATAATATGAGCACAACCCATTGTCTATATTAGAACAGCGTTGGTGCCGTGTACAATTGTGTTTTGCTGCAGTGACATCTCTCTGCTGGCGACTCGCTGGTGCTGCTGGCGATGACTCGCTGCTGGCGAATCGATCTGCGCATGTGTATAAAATGGTATTTATTTCCGAAAACACTATGCCAGTCTACAACAAGCGTCGCCTAAATGTAATAATTAGCACGTTGAAATAGGCTAGTAAATAAGTTTAACTGGGTTCGTAAATAATATTG
>NW_022728190.1:650773-658238 GCF_011630105.1 Anneissia japonica | reverse complement strand
GCCTTTTGAAGACTGCATGGTCTAGGAAGTATACATTTTTTTATGGGGCAAGTTTCCAAGGGCGGGTTTTCTAGGGGCGAGTTGACTGCCAAAGAGTTTTGCCAAAGTGCAAGCCAGCGTGTTATTTGATCACAAGTGCGAAACATCACAAGTGTGTGAGCAAGGAGGTTAAATTGGTGTGAGCCAGCGAGCCATGACGTCACGACAATAGATACGAGACCTTAACGAGTTATGCGAGGTATCGGCTGAGATTTGTGGAATACAATTCAAAAAACTATTATAGATCTAATAATGAATTATTGTGATGTTAAATAGACAATGTTAGCTATCAAGGAGCGACGTTGTTTTTCATTGGGACCTTCGTCCCTTCAAGGCTAGGCCTACCATCCTAGCTAGTCTAGGCCTGGCTAGCGCGACATGCGGACGTTGGTACGAGTAGGTTAGTCTATAAACCTCGCCTAAAGTAATTGATTTTACCCGGCAGAACGAAAGAAGGAAGCTCCGCTTTTCAGTCGTCTTAGGCGCCTGTTTTTTGACAAACAATGACCTTTCAGAGGTCAAATTGCTGTCAAGAATATGAATTGGCTGCTTCGCAGCAAAAAATTTCAATGCAAAGTTCAGGACCTGAACTCAAACCCACAAAGCTCCACAGCCTACACATTTTTTTTTTTCCCATTTTTTAAAAAGGTAATTAATTTAACCAAGGTAGATAAATATCTGTACTAGTACAGTACAGTAGAACAAGAAGCCCCTGTCTGTTGTGGATGAATGAAAGTACTTACCGGGTAGCTCAGGCATGAAGAGACCCTTTAGCAAGTTACTTTGTAAGAAATCATCTGTGCATGCGACAACGTTGTGTTTTTGTCACATAGATTGTAAACGCAGTTTGGCCCAAATCTATGTTGTGCATAGTACGTACAGTAGGACAGTCATAGTTGAGTGAATCTGTTCTAGCAATACGTCGTCGCACAAATCAAAAGCTTCCTATAAAATATATAACTTTTACCTTACAGTATTAAGACTACAATTGAAGGTTTATCTTTTTAAGGAAGTTCTTTATTCTATAACTCCTTCATCAGTTTGCTGTATTTAGTGTAAACATATTGAAGTCCATGAGAAAGTCAGGAAATTTCATTTAAACATATTTAAGTTGTTAAAATAGTTCCAACTGAAACGTTGAATTCCAATCAGAGAGAAGTTTCTAATTTCAAATGTCAATTTGAAATAGGACAAATGAGGACCGGTATTATTTACGTGGTATGTTTTTTAATTGGTGGGAAAAATATTTTCTTGTTCTAATCATCAATAAGAGATAATAGCTTAATTAAGTATTGCAAGTAAATAATTCAAAGAATTTTATTGCTTGCAAGTTTGTTACTGTAGCTCATTACCAACCACCAAAGTTACAGTCAGTGTGCTACAATACAAAAAGTAACTGTACCTTAAAAAAAATTAAATTAATACACTGACATAATAAAAATAATGATATCTCCTTTTATCTAGAGATGTTTGTCAACCAAAAACTATGAATGGCTTTTCATGACCGACCTGCTTCTAAAAGTGAAAAGTCTAGTGTTTTTATATGCAAATAATAAATCATTCTGTTTGTCTGTAATGTGTATTACCAATTGAAGAATCACTTTTAACCTTCAATACTTCACATTTTTTGAACTTCTGTGAATACAGTACTGTAACATATCCTGTTCTTTCGACCCAATACCACAAAAACAAGTTCTGCTTTGGATTACTTAGAGTAATCCCACGCTATGTATTCAATTGGTTTACCAATGGTAATTGTATTTTTCAACAGCACCAGATTAGGCCTAAAAAGGAAATTTGTTGAGTTGCCCTAGTACGGTGACGTTTAGAAATCAGGATCAGTCAGTAGTAGTATAGTGTGTATTTTTATTTTGTACCATAACCTAGAAGCTAGAATTTAAGACCTATTTCCAGGTTCATTGTTAATCTTCACCTAACCCATGTTGGTTGGTGAAATGTCGTCCTTAGGACTCAACAAGGTCAGGGGTGGTGCCAGGATTTTTTCGAGAGGGGGTCTGATGTCCACGACAGGGCCGACTCCCTGACAAGTGCATAAGTTTGCGTGGTTGGGTTGTCGCTTGAAATCCCTCGGAAGTGATGTAGGGGCGTAGCCCTGGAAACTATGACAGTTTATGGGTTTCAAAGGCTTATTTAATCAATTTTGAGAGTAGGCCTATTCTAATATGTAAAAAATATATATGATTATTTCTTCTCCCGACGAAGTGCTTTTATCTCACCCTGGCCACCCCTCCACCCCCCACTGGCACCACCCCTGAACGAGGCTAAGAATGGTTAAAGTATCAGAGTTATTTACTAAAAGTGGCTTTTTTTTAGACACGTTATCAAATTTTCTGTGCCCGTTACAGACATAAAATATATTCGAAAACAATATTTTACCCTACAGTAGATTTTAAACAGTATAAAGTCAATCGGTGTTGGCCAACACATGTTTTTGCCTTTTAAAATTGAGCAAATTCAATTGATTTTTCACCCCAAAAATGTTGAGTCATATGAAACCCTCTGTTTTAGGCCCCATAAAATTATTAGTTTATCAAAAAATTATTAGCCTATCAAAGAATAAAACTGATGAGAGAGACAGGGGTTTTTTTTTTGCTAACCCCACCCCAATTTTACTTATGTTCACAAGAAAATCAATGGTTAGGGACACATATAAAGTCATAAGAATAGAATCAAATTTATATTTAAAAAATATGTTTTTGTTTTACCAGTTAAACATATTTGCAAGAAATCCTGAGTTTTTCAATTGAAAAAAGATGGAAAAGCGACCGTTTCAAATAATAAATATATGTTGATTGAAAAAAAAAAAAAGGAAAAAAAAAAGAATTTCCCCAAAAGTGACGAGGGAGGAGGTAATAAACTAATAATTTTTTTTATGGGGCCTTAATATGGAGTGGAAATGAGAGATAGGTGAAAGCATGGTCAAATGTATGAATGATTTTATTACTCTCATGAGTATTACTGTACCTACTTATTTGTCACCAAAACCACTCATTGGTAGGACTTGTTGGCCTACTTAATTTGCACCAGTAAATATCAGGAATCCAATCAACCAATATCTTTCCAAGTGAATGACCTCATCAATGGTTCCACTCGTCTTGTAGAGGTTTATGAAGGAGTTATTGTTGGAAGTTTTAAAAGTGAAAACCACAACTCACATGCCTATAAATTATTTCATCACCGGAAGAATTCTGAAACATACCATTTGTTTCTCTTCATCTTGAAGGATTTTTTATATTTTTTCTTTAAAGATGAGGATAGTGTAATAAAAAGATTAAATAAAGATTAAATTGTTCTTTGAGCAATCTAACTCTAATTACAACCTGACGCTGGCTGGGTCTGAACCGCTACAGTGTAAGAAACAGAAACTTTACCTTTCTGTAAAAAAATGCTCGGCTTGAAAGAAAATTGTCAAGAATTACATTCTATTTTCAATATGCCTTTTCCACGAATCGGTGGACTTGAAGTGATAGCAAACAACCCAAGTCAGTGGTGCATAACTTTATCTTTATATCAGAGGTCAAAACAATTTTTCAAGTTTTTTCCAATCATATAGTAGTGTAGATTAGTCTTTTAAGAACTTTTTTCCAGAAAAAAAATTAATGTGATACAATTCTCCATTAAGGACTTATGAATTTTTAAATAATAAGGGGTCAAGAATTTAGCCTCAAAGCTTATCTTATTTTTGTTGGTTACGCACCACTGACTTGGGTTCTTTCTCATCACTGCAAGATGTCTACGGATTGGTGGAAAAGGTGTATTGTTTAACTTTGATTATCTTAGAAAACTGTTTTAATTTTAATTAGCACTGCAGCATATAATTTTGAGGCATTATAAATAAGTCACTCTGTTACACTAGCTTGCATGACTTTTAAACAATAATTGCTTCGTGTGCACTATTTTATTCTGTTCTTAAATGTACAGTAATTTTATTATAGATTTTGCATATTCAAGCACACGAGTATCACAGCATGTTGGATTTTACAAAAAGTTTTAGCCTTAAGCTACTGTATGTACACATCAAGCCTGGATCCGGTCCGAACACGGTTGTCTTCAGGTTAAGTACGTATTCGTTTGATTGGTTCGAACCAACCAAGCTTGTTGCTGATTGGTCCAAGAAAAAAAAACGTATGATTTCAGGATACAAATGGCTCTCAGATCCATCGGTCCGGATCCATAAAGGTTGAAAGCACGAACTAATGGACCAACCCCACTTCCTACCAGTTTATAGCTTCTCTTAACAAGAATCTTCATAGGATGCATGACTAGGTTAAATTTCTTTTTGAAATCCACCAATAGTATTTTTAAGACTTAAAAAGCACTTTAAAGTTTAATCAGCAAAATTTTGAGATTTTGTTTATTATACCCGGAAGTTGGTAAACATTTTATACCAGGACCTAGAGAAAATATTATAAAGCTTGCTTCTCAAAATCTACTCCAAGAATAAGCCATAGTATGATTAAAACAGTCACTCATATTTTGGTGTGTATATCTACTGTACTATTGTAATACGGCCTATATCTTCTTTGATTCAATTCTAATGCATTTTGACGTTTGAAGGAATTGGAATCGCTCAGAATATTTGTGGACCATTATGGTATATTACTGTCATGTTTCCTCCTCAAGATAATCTCCTCTACTTAAAAAAGTTATCCGAGGGAACTACGGTATAATCATTTTTCTTTTTTCTAAAGCTTTTCAATCACCTTTCTCTCTGAACTTTCCATTTCTCCTCTCATCTTCCCAACAAGGTTGACATCTTCTCCAAGAATCCCATGTTCCTCCTTATCTCTCTAAATATTTCTTAAAATTTTACAAACCAATTTTCTTCTGATTTAGCCAGATACAGTAAGTCTATAGGCTCTACTAAACCACTACAGTATCTGCAAATATGTAGAATGTATTAAACAAATTTGCCAGTTTTCCCAATATATCGATTTTATGCAACCTATTAAAACTTTGCACTATAAAGATCTTCTTCAATATTGTATATATGAAAAAATCTTTAAGAAAATAGAATCAGTATTTAAAAGAATATTTTGGAAAAAGTTATACACTATACAATATAATATGGTCAATGTGATAGGTTTGAACATGTTTTTTGAATTTACAAACTAATCTACCATATAGTAGTAATTTATTGGTTGGTTTTGTTCCATTTTAAGCAGGTAGCCCTTTCAGCAATGCCGATAATGTGCAGTATAAATTATGATTGCAAGCAGGCCGCCCCAGTGGACCTTCCTGGAATGTATGTTATATACTGTCGTTTTGTGGGACCTTAGCAACAAGAATCCAAGGGGTGCTACTTAGCAGAAAGGCCCATTATCAGCTGTATTAACTGTGATACCATCAAATGAGGCCCAGTGGCCTGTGGCGTATCTAATAATAATATTAATATGTCGGTCTTATTTAGCGCTTCATGCATAAAGCCTCTAAGCGCTTCACATTACTACCCCGGTCATTGGACCAAACACGTATGTGGAACACATACTCAGCTCCCTGGGGAGAATTCCATAATATTGCAGCTAGTAATCAGTGCAGTTGTGTTCGAACCTACCAGGTACCCACTTGTATAGTACTCCTGGGTGGAGAATCCCAACCGTTGATAAAGTGCCTTGCCCAAGGACACAAGCGATTTGCACAGCAAGAGTTTCGAAACCCCCGACCTTGAGGTTGGGCACCCAAGCCACAACCGATGCGCCAACCAATTCTACAAAAAATTGCTCCCCCAGTCGCCCCAAAATATCATGGTCAAGTAGTTAAAAATCACCTTATTATGCCAGTTAGTGCCCCCCTCCCAAATGATCAGCGAGACCCCACTTCACCTTCTGCTCCCCCACTTCTCCTTCTTCCCGCCCCCACCCCCATTTCAAGACTTTTAGATACGCCACTAATGAGGCTGCATTTGGTGTCGTCATTAAATCTTAGGAAAATCGAATATCTATAAATTTTTGCACAAAAATTAAGTCCAGTTCAGCCAGATAACAGCTGTTGGCTACTAATTGTTATTTTGTACTAGCAAGCATTTTCTAGACAAGATTTCCCAAGTGCCTGCTATATTGTTGAAGTGAAGATGGTCTTTCCTTTAGGCTTCCAGACCATTAAAAGTGATGAGATATGACACAACTGAACTTTCCAGGTCATTTGATTCTTTATTGCTTGATCTAAACATAAACAGTTTTGTCAAAGTAGTAGTAGTAGCCGCTGTTGTGCGTGGACATCACCTTATTAATATTATGATATTAGGGATGAAAATGTATCTTGTTTTATTTAAAAGGCGTGAGGAAAAATATTCCAGACGGGGAATTTTTTTGTAGGGAGTAATAGACCAGGGAAAATGTCACAGAGAAAATTGCCTGGGGAAAAATACTTGGGGAAGCACTTCCCAACACACGCAAGTCGCAACAGCGGCACAGTGCAGTGCACATCTGTCAGTACCCGAGACACAATCACTGCTTTTAAATATCAGTAGTGTGCTCTGTGGTTTAATAATATGTTCTCGCCATTTGCATGTTTAACAAAATCAACAGCTTAAATGTTTCATCCGAGAAAGATAGTGCTCTTCTGTATTTACCGAGCTGTCTTTCAAGACTTAATGGTATAGGACCAGGAGTTCAAAGTTCTTCATGATTCGTTGCACAAATAGAGGTTACCATCAGTTTTAAGCAACTGAACTATGCTCCTCTGTGTTATAATAACAAGCAAAGCAATTGAATTAGTATTTCCCACTGTTGACATTACCCATTCTCAGTATGTAGCCAATAAGCATGCATTTAAACTACTCTACAAATAAATTATTATTTTTATATATCAAGCTTGCATGAAAATATAAATTTATTTAAATATTTTGTTTTTCTAGGATGGTCATCTCAAATCATCAACATTTGTTATTCCAGGGACTGATAGGCAATTTATATTGGATGTTTATTTAAATGAGTAAGTATATTATTTGATTTTATAGTTTGTCAGATAATAAGAGGTAATGTTATACAGTACAGTATTTTTTATCAAATGTTATTACTGTATTCATATAAGTTTTTTTTTTTTTTCATAATTATCTATTATAAGTAATGGTATAAACAACAGCACATACACGAGCAAACATTAAACATCCTTATCCCACTGTAACTATGGTATACAGCCCTCTCGCCAGGATTTTTTTAAGGAGTAGCGGATTTTCAGAAAATGTCCCCAAAATTTAAAAGCTGGTGCGCCAAATTTTAAAGGGTGGATACATTTTTTGTACTACTTATCATGTCGGACACGACGCGGTATTACCCGTGTCCCACTATTTAAATTTCATTTACTCGACCCCTTTAATTTAATTATTAATGCAAACAATATATGTGCCCTTAAATTATGATCAAAATGGAAACAATTCATTAAAAAAACTATATATATATATATA